>NC_133651.1:247156357-247456357 GCF_009905375.1 Apium graveolens
TCAAAATTTGGGAAGAGCCAGATGTATGTTCTGATGCTTCTTGAGATGTGATAATATCTTGAGTATGCTCCCCCTGCATTGGTGCATCTTCCTTTGACGTAGTCACCACAGTTTCAATAACATCAGAGTTTAATCCATCAGAATTTACAGTATCAGGACTTAGACTGTCAGGACTTGAGGTATCAGAATATGAATCTTCATTTTCAAATCTCAGCTTATCATGATCAATGCAATCTTCAGTCCAGTGATCTTCTTGTCATCAAAAGAGACATTGATAGATTCCATGACCACTTTTGTTCTCAAATTATAGACTCTGAAGGCTTTTGTAGAAAGTGGATATCCTACAAAGATTCCCTCATCAGCTTTTAGATCAAACTTGGATAGCTGTTCAGGATGAGTCTTGAGAACAAAACACTTACATCCAAATACATGAAAGTATTTGAGATTTGGCTTTTGTTCTTCACCATCTCATATGGTGTTTTTCCATGCTTGTTAATGATGTGTTGCATTTTGAGTAAAACAAGCAGTCTGCACAGCTTCAGCCCAGAAATAGGTTGGAAGCTTTGCTTCTTCAAGCATTGTTCGTGTAGCTTCAATTAGAGTTCTATTCTTCCTTTCAACAACTCCATTTTGCCGTGGAGTTCCAGGAGCAGAAAATTCCTGCTTTATTCCATGATTTTTGCAGAACTCTTCCATTATCAAATTCTTGAATTCAGTGCCATTATCACTCCTCAAAATTTTCACAGAATCTTTGATCAATTTATCCAGATGTTTGACATGATCAATCAGGATAGATGCAGTTTCACTTTTTGTGTGCAAGAAATACACCCATGTGTATCTGGTGAACTCATCTACTATGACCAACGCATATTTCTTCTTTGCAATAGACATGACATTCACTGGACCAAATAGATCAACATGAAGTAGATAATAAGGCTCAAGAATTGATGATTCAGTCTTGCTCTTGAACGAAGATTTTCTTTGTTTAGCCTTCTGACATGAGTCACAAAGACCATCAGGAACAAACACTGATTTTGGCAGTCCTCTCACAAGATCTTTCTTGATCAGTTCATTATCTTGTTGAAGTTTAAATGAGAGAGTTTCTTGTGCCAATTCCAGCTTTCTTCAGTTGAGGCTCTACTCACTAAACAGATTGCAGAACCATCAGAACTTGTTGAAAGCTTAGCTTCATAAATGTTACCACGCCTGAATCCCTTCAGAACAATTTTTCCTTTAGATTTACTAACTATTTCACAATGTTCTGCAAAAAAATCAACATGATAACCTCTGTCACAGATTTGACTTATACTCAGTAAGTTGTGTTTAAGTCCTGAGACCAGAGCTACATTTTTAATAATGACATTCCCAAGATTGATATTGCCATATCCCAAAGTTTTTCCAATGTTGCCATCTCCATAAGAAACACTTGGGCCAGCTTTCTCCACAAAGTCTGATAGCAGGGCCTTATTTCCAGTCATATGTCCTGAACATCCACTGTCCAGAACTAAAATATTTTTCCTGTTGCCCTGCAATCAAAAAGACCACTAATTATTAGTTTTAAGGACCCAGACTTGCTTGGATCCTTTGGCCTTTTTAGGTTTGTTAACATTTGCAGCGGATTTAACATCAGATTTTATGTTAACAGTTTTCTTATCAGAACTTATACTAGAAGGAACAACAGAAACTTTCTTTAAAGAAGGTTTTATTTGATAATAATCATAGTACAAACTATGATATTCCTTACAAGTATAAATGGAATGCCATAAACTACCACAATGAAAACAAGGATTTTGTGGTTTGTATCTAACAGACTGACTCTTAACTCCTGACTTTGTAGATAAGGAGTTAATATTCTTATTCTTCCTGCAAAAAGAAGCCAGATGGTTAGAACTTCCACAGTTATGACATGCTTTCCTAGGAGCATCAGGAACAGATTTATAGTTATTGCTTTTATTCACACCTTCCTTTCCATTCCTGTTTTTCCTAGGTGATTTTACCTTGTTTGCATTCTTAACATCTTTCAGCTTATGCTTAAGCTGCTTCTTTGTCATTAAGCCTATGTTAACTTCAGCTGTCTTTTCCTGTTTTAGTTTGTCAGAAGCTAATTCCTTTTTAACTTCTGATTTCTCATTTTCGGATTTTTCAGTTACAAACTTAACAGGTTTTAACTTCGGCTTTTGCTTATCAACAGGCTTAATTTCTACAGTTCCTTTTTTATTTTCTCCATAGCCTAAGCCCTCTTTCCAGTTTCCACTGCTTAGCAAATTTTGAGTTGTTTTTCCAGAGTTAGTCCAAGTTCTGATAATCTCTCTCTCCTTTTCTAACTCAGTTTTTAGAGATTCATTCATTTTTAGCACTTCATCCCTAACATAAAAAGCATCATCTCTATCCTGCTGAGTTTGATGAAACATGACTAACTCTTTTTCTAAGAAATCATTTCTTTTCCTAAAAGCAAGATTTTCAGAAGTTAATCTTTCACATGTTAAAGTTTGATCTCTATAACTAACAAACATGGTTTTAAGATATCTTCTCAACTCATTAATATCATCAGTATGAAAAGCATAAGTAGTCTGAGGTACCTTTGTTTCAGCAGCTTCAGAACTGCTCTCAGAACTTGATTTATCAGCATTTGCCATCAATGCATAGTTCTCCTCACTTTCAGAGTCTGAGGTGTCTGTCCAGCTTTTCTGCTTTGTGACAAGAGCTTTGCCTTTGTCATTCTTGGTCTTCTTGCAATCAGGAGATATGTGGCCTTTCTCACCACAATTATAACATTTAACATTAGCGTAATCTCCTCTGTCAGACTTTCCTCCTCTTCCTTCAGATCTTCTGAAATTCTTCTTATCAGAACTTATGCCTTTCCTGGAAAACTTCTTTCCCTTCCTGAACTTCCTGTATGCAATCTTTGTGATTCCTTTCACCATAAGAGCACACAGCTTCATCATCTCCTCATCAGCATCAGTTTCAGGCAAGCTTTCAGAATCTGAGTCATCATCACTCTCAGAACTTGATGACTCAGTATCAGATTTTATGATAAGAGCTTTACCCTTATCTTTCTTTGAGGAAGGTGGTTTGGGGGATTCCTCTTCAACCTTGAGAGCAACTATCCTTGACTTTCCTCATTTCCTCTTGCTTCTTTATTCCATCTCAAGTTCATGAGTCTTGAGCATTCCATAGATTTCATCAAGAGTTGTTTCATCAAGATTGTAGTTGTCTCTTATTGTTGTTGCCTTCAAATCCCAACATTCAGGAAGAGCTAACAGGAATTTGAGGTTTGTATCTTCAAGATCATACTCCTTATTTACTAATGACAAGTCATTCAAGAGTTTGACAAATCTATCATATACATCAGTCAATGACTCATTAGTCCTAGAGTCAAAGTGTTCATACTCTTGAGTGAGTATTGTCTTCCTGTTCTTCTTAACTGTTTCAGTTCCTTGACACCTTGTCTCCAGTGCATCCCATATCTCCTTAGCAGTCTTGCAGTTGATTACCCTGTTTGACATTACATTATCAATGGCACTATGCAATAAGTGACGTACCTTTGCATCCTTAGCAATAGATGCTATATCTTCAGCAGTGTAATCATTCTTTTCCTTTGGTACGGTCATTGCTGCTTCACCTGCAACTACAACAGCGAGCTTGGTAGGTTTGTGAGGCCCTTCCTTGATTCTATCAAGGTATTCTGGATCTGTTGCTTCCAGAAACATGGTCATCCTTACCTTCCATATGGGATATTCAGATGGTCTCAATATGGGAACTCTGATAGTCTCATATCGACTCTGAGTTGATGTCTTTGATGATTCCTCAGTTTTGGTAGGCTTAGTTGGAGTTTCTGTGTCAGACATGATTGTGTTTGGATCTTTAACTGTATGTGTGTTAACAGATAGCTCTGATACCACTTGTTAGGTCACACTTTCACTGTAGAGGGGGTGAATACAGTGTTTATTACAATCAAATCAAACTTCAAGAACTTATGTAACAGAAAACAAACTTTATTTAAACAATAAACTCTGTTACAATCTGGAACTGTTATCTCTCAGTGATGAACAAAATATCACGAGAGCTGCTAGGGTTATAATAAATAATATTCTCGATAATGATAACACTTATAGTGTAAACCCTATGTCTGTGTTTATATACTACACAGTTACAAGATAATCGCTAATTGATATGGAATATAATTCTGCTTCCTAAAATATATCAATCAGATATCTTCTATTCCAAGTATTCCATTCTTCACGGAATTCCTTCTTCATGCATATCTCTTCTTATGTTTATCTTGATCTTCTTAACTTTAATCAGCTACTGTCCTTATCTGATCGTCCTTCAGCACTTAAGTTCTGATATCTATCTCCTGATAACATAAGTACTGATATCCCTTAAGTTCTGACTTCCAGTATAAGTACTGATCAGTTAAGTACTGATTTGTTCTGTTCAAATAAGATCTGAAATCTAAACATAAAACATATTAGCCATGACATTATCAAATATATCTAACATCCTTATCTCCTTCGCTTCTTGTAAAACACAATCTAAAACATAATCTCCTCTTAATACTCTGTGAAAAACGTCTCAAATCTACCTATATAATAGTCCCATAAAACTCAGATTACATAGAAGTTGGAAGCCAAACAGAAGTAGAAGTCTAAAATAATATATCTTTTTCCCCGACCCTGCGCGGCCGCTCAGCATTTCTGCGCGGGCGCGCAAGGCTGCTGCGCGGCCGCTCAGCATTGCTGCGCGGGCGCGCAGGACCCTTCTGGAAAAATTCCATGTTTGCTTCGTTTCTTCGCCGTAATCTGCCCGTTCTTTTCCTCTCGCAATGGTGAACACATGCCAAGGCTTATTCTTGATGATTCCTCCTCCGAAATGCAACTAATACCCTGAAATGCATAAACACTAGAAAAACGCATCAAATACACAAAATACTTGATTTCAAGACACCAATTTAAGCCATTTTAAGACGTTCTAAGTGGTATAAAATGCCACTTATCACACCCCCAAACTTAAGTCGATGCTTGTCCTCAAGCGTCACAGACTCAAAAACAAATAAAAATATGCATGAATGCAATCTATATGAAAATGTAACGATCCCCCTTACTACAATTAACCAACCAAATTGTCACGTCTCAACGAATGCAGTTAGACACTAAAGATCAATAAACTCATGCAAACGGACATACCGCCAGAAACGTGGTGTGTGCAAATGCTTAACAGATATGCTTTGGAACTAGACCAATTACTATGACTAGACTATCCTCAAGGCAATCCTACGATTATACAAAGAATAAAAATTCTAGGCACAAAGTGATATACAACACTACAAGAACTCTGGAGCTTACTACGGAATCGTGCTTTTTATTTACAACTCAAATGCTTATTTGACCGTGCAATGAGTGAGGTCCACAAAAGACTTATACAATGGTATCCATGTAACGAGCGTTAGGTTAGCGGATCTCAGACTCTAAAAGCCTTAGGTCACTAGGCACAAAGTCCCCTAAGAACTTAATAACTCGAATACCAAAGAGCCCACTCTTGATCAATTATGCAAAAATTTTATTATTATTATTATTATTTTTTTCTCTGAGCAAGTGCGTTTCGCTCCATCTTGCTCAACCCTAGACTACTCGCATAACATGCGAGCCGGCTACTAGCCATTTGACGTATAGCCACAACTAGCAACAAATTCCATTTTTACTCCATTTTTTTTTCTTTTTCATGCCTTTACCACTAAGAACCTATTATCAAATTCTAAGCATAATAAATAGATTATCCTCGAAAATAATCAAATCATAACAACAATCTAGTCCTTAAGCATTCTCTAAGACTTAGTGACAATACAAGTGCTTCTAGCATGCATATCAACCTACACAACTTAATATCACTTTAATGATATCACTACACTCGCATCAATATCACAATTCAGTCGATAAATCATTGCAAAAGGGATCATGGTATATGCATGAGCTATATGATATGACAAACAAATAAAGCTATATATAAAAAAAAACTATATGACAAAAATTATACAACTATATGAACTAACTATCATGAATATGCAGCTATATGACACACACAAAATATTCCTTAACTACCACCCCCAAACTTCAAATCTTCACTGTCCCCAGTGAAGGTAGTAGAAAGGAACACAGGGTATACCTACTCGGAGTCATCATCATCATCACCCTCAGTGGGTGGAGTATCAGGCGGCGGGTATGCAGAGTCCTCACCAAAAACTGGCCACTGGATATCAGCTCCAAGGCCTCGAAAAGCAGTCCCTAACGCAAGAGTGAGCTCCAGAGCAAACCTGCTCTGCGTCTCATACATGGCATCCATCCGTCGTGAAAGCCTCCTATACTGGGCATCACCCATCCCAGCACCCTCCTGAGCTCTCGAAGAACTAGCCTCACCACGCCCTGGCCTGGCCATAGTAGCACCTCATGCTGGACGCCCTCCTGGAAGATGATAACCCAGCTCATGCTCCTCAGGCTCACCACCGGTCCACTCCTGTATCCCATTCAGAGTGCCAGAATCTATTGGAGCTGCTGGCAACTGCAACTGCTCATGAGCCGGCCAGTTCACTCCTACTGCTCGGCATAGCTTTGTAACCGTGGATGCATAAGGGATGTTCATATGCTTTGCTCCCCTCAAAAACTTCAGAATTCCTTGGTAGATAAACTCACCAAGGTCCACATAGTATTCCTCATTCAGAACTCCCCACAACAGCTGTGCTCTCTCAACTGTGACCTCATGTGCATGTGAAGAAGGCAAAATATTAGCACATATAAATGCATTCCATGCACGGGCATACCTGTTCATGGCGATCGCCGGAAAGTGATGATACTCATTATTGGCTGGACTGCGGTTCCAAACTGTGCCCGGTCGACAGAGAGTCGCACAAATCAAATCCAAGTCAAAGTCCTCAGCAGTCTTTTCATTCCAGTTCTCCTCCTCGGGCTTCCTCTCTCGCTGTCCAATCACACGGCGAATCTCCGCAGGATGATAATCAACCGTCAGCCCACGAACTACAGAAAACCCATTCTTTTCAGCCTTCGCGTTCGCGTAGAATTCGCAAACAACACTCATCGGTACTGCTTCCGGTGACTCACAAAAAGCTATCCACCCCTTCTCTGCAATCATGGGCAACAACTCACCATCCCTCCCTGATGGTAAAAACCCCCTCTCCTTTAGAATCGGCTTCCCCAACAGCCTAGTGTACTCCTCCTCCGCGGCTCTGTCAGTTAACCGAGGCCTTGCAGCAGTACCCCTTGATGAATCAGCAGTAGGAACTGTGCTGCTGTTGTTAATAGTGCGTGCTCTCTTGGGTGCCATTGATTTTGTGAATAAAAGTGTGTAAGAACTGATTTTTGATGTTTATGAGAGGGTTTAAGTGTAGGAAGTTGTGGGAGATATGTGGGATAGGTGTATGTATATATAGGGTGTGGAGTAGGTTAAATTAGATTAGGAGTGGGGTTGAGGGATAAAATCATGGGGTAATGGGAAAAGAATTCGTGGGTTTATGGGCTGTGATGGGTTTTTGTGTTTTTGTTTTTTTTTTTTCTCAACTGCAAAAAAAAAAAAAAAAATTCTGGAACTCGACCCCTGCGCGGCCGCTCAGCATTTCTGCGCGGGCGCGCAGCAAGCTGTGCGGCCGCTCAGCATAGCTGCCCGGGCGCGTAGAGGGTCTCTGGAAAAAAAAAATTTCAGCCCCTGTTTTCTGATTTTTTTGTGTTTTTGGATAGGTTATTAACTTCTAAGGGTTCCTGTAACAACAATTCATGGGTTGCCTCCCACGCAACGCTTCTTTTTCGTCATTAGCTTGACGTTCCGTATCTTTCTCAAATAGTTAACAAAATGGCACTAATCACCTCTCGGTTTGCCATGTCCCCATAGTAGTGCTTCAACCGCTGACCGTTAACCTTGAATGCTTGGTCCGAATCATTCTCAAAAATTTCCACCGCTCCATGTGGAAACACAGTTTTGACAATAAAAGGTCCAGACCACCTTGATTTCAACTTCCCAGGAAAAAGTCGGAGCCGAGAGTTGAATAACAGAACTTGTTGCCCTGGCACAAATAACTTAGGATGTAGCTTCCTATCGTGCCACCTCTTCACCTTTTCCTTATACATTTTGTTATTCTCGTACGCTTGAAGTCGAAATTCATCAAGTTCATTAAGCTGAAGCATTCTTTTCTTACCAGCTGCATCTAAATCCAGGTTCAATTTCTTCAATGCCCAGTAGGCCTTATGCTCAAGCTCCGCCAGTAGATGACATCCCTTACCGTACACCAACTGAAAAGGTGACATCCCAAGTGGAGTTTTGTATGCTGTTCTGTAAGCCCAAACAGCTTCATCGAGCTTTAAAGACCAATCCTTCCTTGACGGACAAACAACCTTCTCTAGAATGCGCTTTATCTCTCTGTTAGACACTTCCGCTTGACCATTTGTTTGCGGATGATAGGCAGTAGCTACTCGATGATTCACATTATAACGCTGCATCATAGAAGTGAACTTACGGTTGCAAAAATGCGATCTTTCATCACTTATGATTACCTGAGGCGTTCCAAACCTTGTGAAAATTTGCTTATGAAGAAAATTTAGCACTGCCTTTGCATCATTTGTCGGTAAATCTTTAACTTCGACCCATTTTGAGACATAATCGACTGCCAGCAAGATGTACTGATTATTGCAAGACGAGATAAAAGGCCCCATGAAATCGATTCCCCATACATCAAAGACCTCGACTTCAAGCATCACATTTAATGGCATCTCATCCTTCCTTGACAAATTTCCCACTCTTTGGCAACGATCACACCTTAAAACAAACTGATGAGCATCCTTGAACAAAGTAGGCCAGAAAAAACCTGCTTACAGAATACGAGCTGCCGTCTTCTCGCCTCCATAGTGTCCACCATAAACCGTGGAATGGCAGTCTCGTAATATCCCCTCCGTCTCACAAAACGGGATACATCTCCTGATGATCTGGTCAGCTCCCTGTCTAAACAAATATGGTTCATCCCACATATACCACTTCACCTCATGCAGAAACTTCTTCTTTTGAGCGGATGTCAAATTAAGCGGCATTATATTGCTGACAAGATAGTTTACAATATCTGCAAACCATGGTTCTTCCTCCTGAATTGCAAACAACTGCTCATCCGGAAAAGATTCATTGATTAACGTCCTATCTTGTGAAGTAGAATCGGGATTCTCCAACCTAGAGAGATGGTCAGCTACTTGATTCTCAGTACCTTTTCTATCTTTGATCTCTAACTCAAATTCTTGAAGTAAAAGCACCCAACGAATGAGTCTCGGCTTCGAATCCTTCTTAGAAACCAGATAGCGAATAGCTGCATGATCAGTGAATACTGTCACTTTCGTCCCAAGCAGATAAGATCGAAATTTCTCAAAGCCAAAGACTATAGCCAAAAGCTCCTTCTCAGTAGTGGTGTAGTTCAATTGGGCACCATTTAAAGTCTTACTCGCATAGTAGACCACATGGAAGAGATTTTTCTTGCGCTGTCCCAGAACTGCACCTACCGCATAGTCACTCGCATCACACATCATCTCAAACGGTTCTGTCCAATCTGGTGCTGTAATAATTGGTGCCGTGATCAAACTCTCCTTGAGAGTCTCGAATGCTGCCAAACATTCATCATCAAATTTAAAAGGCACATCTTTCTCAAGTAAATTGCACAACGGCTTAGATATCTTTGAAAAGTCCTTGATGAATCGCCGATAAAAACCCGCATGACCGAGAAAACTACGGATTCCTTTCACCGAATTAGGTGGGGGAAGATTTTCAATGACTCCCACCTTGGCCTTGTCCACCTCCAGACCCTTGCTAGAGACCTTATGCCCAAGGATAATGCCTTCACGCACCATAAAATGACATTTCTCCCAATTAAGCACCAAATTAGTTTCCACGCATCTTTTGAGTACGGCGCACAGATTATTTAAACATTCATCATATGAGTGTCCAAAGACGGAGAAGTCATCCATGAACACTTCGACGTTATTTCCAATCATGTCAGAGAATATAGCCATCATACATCTCTGAAAGGTGGCCGGGGCGCCACATAACCCAAATGAAACTCTACGAAAAGCAAATGTGCCAAATGGACAAGTGAAGGTAGTCTTTTCCTGATCCTCTGGTGCAATACAAATCTGATTATACCCGGAATAACCATCCAGAAGACAAAAATACTCATGTCCCGCCAATCTGTCAAGCATTTGATCAATAAATGGAAGAGGAAAGTGATCCTTTCTTGTGGCTTTGTTCAATTTCCTATAATCCATGCATACTCTCCATCCTGTAACTGTTCGAGTAGGGATGAGCTCATTCTTTTCATTTGCGACCACAGTGATACCTCATTTCTTAGGTACACATTGCACGGGGCTCACCCACGAGCTGTCAGAAATAGGATAAATGATGCCTGCATCTAGCCATTTCAGAATTTCTTTCTTCACCACCTCCTTCATGATCGGGTTCAGTCTTCGCTGCTGTTCCACAGTTGGCTTACTACCTTCCTCTAACAGAATTTTATGCATACAATATGAAGGACTTATCCCCTTGATGTCTGCTATGGTCCATCCTATAGCCGATTTGAATTCTCTCAAAATCCTTAAGAGTTTGTCTTCCTCACTACCTGAAAGGTCAGCTGAAATAATAACAGGTAACGTAGATGAATCACCTAAAAAAGCATACCTCAAGTGTTCAGGTAATGGTTTGAGCTCTAAGGTAGGCGCTTCCTCTATTGATGGTTTGAGCTTCCCTTCAGCGTTCTTGAGGTCAGAAGTACCAAGAGATTCAAATGGTATATCCAGCTTTCGCTTCCATGGAGAAGCGTTCAAATATTATAATTGCTCGTTGCTATCTTCATCATCACTGTCAAATTCCCCCACTAAGGCCTTTTCCAATGCATCAGACATTAGCATGTGATCGAGTTCTGAAGTAACCGCAGAATCAATCACATCCACTTTTAAACACTCCTCATCTTCTGTAGGGAATTTCATTGCCTTGAATACGTTGAAGGTCACATCCTGGTCTTGGACTCGCATAGTAAGTTCACCTTTTTGCACATCTATCAAGGTACGGCCAGTAGCCAAGAAAGGCCTCCCCAAGATTATGGGAATCTTCTTATCTTCCTCAAAATCCAGAATAACAAAATCAGCAGGAAAGAAGAGCTTATCCACCTTGACGAGCACATCCTCAACTATGCCCCTTGGGTAAGTAATGGAACGGTCAGCCAATTGTAGCGACATGTATGTGGGTTTTGGATCAGGCAGATCCAGCTTTTTAAAGATCGACAAGGGCATCAGATTAATGCTTGCTCCCAAATCACAAAGGCACTTGTCAAAAGTTAGATTGCCAATGGTGCAAGGAATGGTGAAGCTTCCTGGATCTTTCAGTTTTGGTGGTAACTTTTGCTGCAGAACAGCGCTGCATTCTTCCGTGAGAGCAACGGTTTCAAGGTCATCCGGTTTCACCTTCCTTGAAAGAATAGTCTTCATAAACTTCGCATAACTAGGCATTTGTTCCAGAGCCTCAGCGAAAGGTATATTGATGTGAAGTTTCTTGAACACCTCCAGAAACTTCCCGAACTGTCTATCCAGCTTTTGTTGCTGCAATCTCTTAGGAAAAGGTGGTGGAGGATAGAGCTGTTTCTCCCCTGTATTAGCCTCAGGCAGAGTGTGTTCAACAGTAGTCTTCCTTGGTTCCGCCGCTTTCTCCTTTTGCTTAGATTCTTCATCTCTAACTTCAGCTTCGACTTCTTTTGCCTTTTCAGCATCAGCTACTTTTCCAGACCTTAAGGTAATAGCCTTGACTTGCTCTTTAGCTTCCTTCCTGCCTGGTACTTCCGTGTCACTGGGAAGAGTGCCAGGTTGACGATTGAGCACTGCATTGGCTAATTGACCGATTTGATTTTCCAAGGTCTTGATAGAAACCGCCTGACTCTTGTACAACAGCTTAAGTTCCTCAAAATCAGCACTAGTAGGTGCAGCTGCACTTCCCTGTTGAGGATATGATTACCTTGTAGCATACTGCTGTGGTTGCTGGAATCCAGGTGGGTTAAACTGTTTACTTACTCCTTGCTGATATGTTGGCTGAATAGCATTTTGAATATTTCCCCAGCTGAAATTTGGATGAATTCTGTTGTTAGGATGATAGGTCGCTGGCACAGGCTGCTGTTGTCGCTGATAATTATTCACATACTGAACAGATTCGTTGACAAGAGAACACTGATCCGTAGCATGAGAACCTGCACAAAGCTCACAAACCATAGCTATTTGATTAACTCCATACGTAGCCAAAAAATCAACCTTCATTGATAGCGCTTGGAGCTGGGCTGCAATAGCGGTGGCTGCATCAACTTCCAGAATACCTGCTACCTTGCCTGATGTCATCCTCTGAGTTGGGTTTTGATGCTCATTTGCAGCCATTGTCTCGATAAGATTATACGCCTCAGTATAGCTTTTAGCCCATAAGGCGCCTCCAGCTGCTGCATCGAGCATGGGCCAAGATTGGGCCCCCAAACCATTATAAAAACCAGTGATTACCATCCAATCCGGCATTCCATGATGTGGACATTTTCTCAACATTTCCTTGTAGCGTTCCCAAGCCTCGCACATAGATTCTGTAGGTTGCTGCGCAAACTGAGTAAGAGCACTCCTCATAGCAGCAGTCTTTGCCATTGGATAAAACTTCACCAGAAACTTTTGCGCAAGATCTTGCCACGTAGTGATGGACCCGGCTGGTTCAGAATGTAACCAGTCTTTAGCCTTATCCCTCAGTGAGAATGGGAAAAGCCTCAACTTGATAGCCTCATCAGTCACGCCATTATACTTAAAAGTGCTGCAGATCTCGACAAAATTCCTTATGTGCATGTTGGGGTCTTCAGTTGCCGCTCCTCCAAAAGAAACAGAATTCTGCACCATCTGAATAGTGCCCGGCTTGATCTCAAAGGTGTTAGCTTGAATAGCCGGATGAAGGATGCTTGACTGAATGTCATCAATTTTAGGCCGAGAAAAATCCATAAGAGCTGGATCAGCTTGAACAATACGATCTCCCATGTTTACTGGTTCTTTCTGCTCAGTTCCTGAATCCGAATCCTCAAAATCTAACTTCTCCGGTGTATCAAGAACTTCGTCCTTCTCTTCAGCTGTATCTAAGGTCCTCTTGCGAGCACGAGAACGAGTTTGCATAAACGTTTGCTAAAGTACCTGAAACACAACCGAAAAGAGTAATTAACTACTATGTCCTAATCACTGAGTCCTAATGACCAATGATGGTAAGTACATAAACTAAACAAATATGCCGAGTCCCCGGCAGCGGCGCCAAAAATTTGTTAGGGCGAAATCATGCACTAATATTCACGCAAGTATACGCGTTCGCAAGTAATATAGAATACTTTCTAGTTCGTTCCCTCAGAGACTCAGACTAATTTATTGTCTAATTTAACTCACTCACCAATGTATGACTACTTCTCAATGTTAAGATAATAACACTTAAAATTGTTGATTAAATTTTAACTATAATTAACTACTTAATTAACCACTTAACTAACACTTTAATTTATCAATAATAAAACACTCATGAGATCACAACTTCATTATTACTTACTTCTATAGCCATAGTTATTACCTTTAGCATGTGACAATGATGATATTAATCGAATAACACGAAACTGATAAAAGCCAACTTTCATTGTACTAATACCATTCTACCAAACATCCACAATTAAGATAGAAGTTGAATAGTCATCAATTATGTTGAGTTCCTATATGTCTACAGAAATTGACAACACAACGATTTAAGCACAAGTTATCCCTTTTTGATTACATAGGGCAAATAAAACTGTTAGAGTTACCCACTAATCATGCACAACGTACATGAACCTATGCTAGCATGGCAAGTTCTAAATCTCAAGATCCACCGTCGCTTCACAAGAGATTAACACCCTATCTTATATGTTCGCGACACACATAAGACGAATACGCACAACCAATACTAGATATCATACAATCATCACATACTAAAGTATTAAACAATTAACTAAAGAATTCCATAATAAATCCGTTGCAACCCCATGATCACAATTAGCCCATAATAGAACTTATCGCCATCATGGGTTCATATGAAATCATGATAAACAAACACAAGAAAATAATAACTAAACTGATTATATTAAAACAGAGTACGTCACAAGAGTAAATAAGTCAAGGCAAGAAAACTAGCATCCAACGTTACAACGAAACAAGAATCACAAGAATATATGCTTCTTCTTCGTTGCTGTGTGCTAAATCGGTCTTCTTCCTTATCTCCTTCGCTTCTTGCAAAACACAATCTAAAACATAATCTCCTCTTAATACTCTGTGAAAAACGTCTCAAATCTACCTATATAATAGTCCCATAAAACTCAGATTACATAGAAGTTGGAAGCCAAACAGAAGTAGAAGTCTAAAATAATATATCTTTTTCCCCGACCCTGCGCGACCGCTCAGCATTTCTGCGCGGGCGCGCAAGGCTGCTGCGCGGCCGCTCAGCATTGCTGCGCGGGCGCGCAGGACCCTTCTGGAAAAATTCCATGTTTGCTCCGTTTCTTCGCCGTAATCTGCCCGTTCTTTTCCTCTCGCAATGGTGAACACATGCCAAGGCTTATTCTTGATGATTCCTCCTCCGAAATGCAACTAATACCCTGAAATGCATAAACACTAGAAAAACGCATCAAATACACAAAATACTTGATTTCAAGACACCAATTTAAGCCATTTTAAGACGTTCTAAGTGGTATAAAATGCCACTTATCAATGCACAATTAAACAGTACTCCAATCTTAATAACCTGAACATCAGATAGTTGATTGTTGTTCGACGGTTCAATTCAAATGTGGTTTCAAATTTGGCATTTCGTGAAAAAGTAGTGTATGGAAATGGATTGTTATTCGAAGATAGTTGCTTGATTTGGTTGTGTTTATCGATTGATTTGAAGTAGTGTGTGAAAGTAATACGATTTGGTTGTCATTTGGGTGAGAATAGCCCATGGTCTTCGGGATCTCATCTTTCAACATCTTTGTGTGTCTACATCTCTCTGTATACGTATGTAATTTAGGTTATGTATTATAAAAATATTTAAAAATATTACTTTTTCGAGATTGAACAAGCCGAACTCGAGCCAGACAAGTTCGAGTCGAACTCGAGCCAAACACACTAAAACTTGACTCGAGCTTATTTTGTTTAACGAACACATTTTTGTGTTCAAACTCGAGATCAAGCTCGATTCTCGAGCTCGAGCTCGATTTTACAAACGAGCCGAGCTGAACGAGTTTTTAACGAGCAGAACCCGAACTTGTTCGCGAATAGTTCGGTTTGTGAACAACTCTACTAGGATACAGTGGCTCAATACCAAAAGGGACAATGTAGACTAGGGCTGAGCAAAAAATTGAAATCAAAGTGAAATCAGTAAAAATCGATAAAAATTGAGCTGAAATCGAAACCAAAAAATTTAAAATAGAACCGAATTTATGGGTTAAGTTTCAATTATTGGTTAAAAGTGCACCGAACCAATTATTTAAATAATTAAATAAATATATATTTTATCTGAATCTGAAAAAAATTCATATAAAGTTATATGATATTTTATCAGGTAGAATGATTCTATTTGCTTTAAAGGGAAGTATTTAAAGGGAAGTAGTCAAATTAGGCCATAAAGACTTCAAATTATATTCTATTAAAATAATTAGATTATTGATGCAGTAATTAATTAATAATTAATTAATGATAAACATTTTTAGTAACTAAGCCTTATATCCGGTCCTTAAAAAAAGCTTTATAGTGGATAAATAAAAACAATTTAGTTATAAAAGATGCATTAAAGACATCAAGCATCAAGCCGTAAAAAGGTTTTTCAAATATAATGTAATGAAACCTGCATTACTGTGTAGATTTTATGTAATCACCAGATTGCAATTTGAGTTAACCGTAGGCTTTATTTTCAAACTTTTGTTTTTTATATGATTTTCATTTTTATATTTATCAATTTTATAATTAAAATTAAACTAATTATAGTTGAATTAATATTTTTCAAATTAAAACTGAATCCAAATTGATAATTCCGATTTTTAATATTAAAAATAAAAAATATATAATTACAATTTCATTTTATTCGGAATTCAACTAGGAATTCAACTAGAACAGGCATACTCTTCCCTTGTGTATGTTTGAGAAATTTTTAAAATAAGTAGCTTATAATTTAAAATATATAAATGACTTATAAGTGATAAGTAGATGAAAAATTATAAATTATATAAATATTTGGATAATTTACTCATATATCAGAAATTTTTATTTAAATGAACTAAAATAAATAATTTTAAAATACAATAATCTTAATTCGTGAATTTTAAATTTAAATAACATTTATAAATATATATTTTAAAACTAAAAGTTAAAAAAAATGAAAAATCAAAATAAATTAAAAAAAAATTATATCATTACTAAAATTCAATTTATCAACTTATAAATTATAAATTCAAATTATAATTTAACTCGACAAACAGTTAAAGGAAATAAACCACTTGTTTAACATACCCGAACAGGCCACTTATCTAAACTGCAAAAGGAGACAAAGCCATTGATAAGTCAAAGTCAATGACGAATCAAAAGGATAGGAAAGGATACGAGCATATTATTATTCCTTAATAACCATGATTTTATATAATGCAAGTACTTTTTTTTTTGAAACAATATAATGCAAGTATTTGTGTTTCTTGAATTTTCTAATTGATTACTCCCTCCGTCCTTATATACATTTTGTATATTGACTCCGTACACTATTTATGTTAAATAATTAATTATTAATTTACGTTTAATTTATAAGATTAAATATAGTCATGAATAATCTTGTTGGATTCGTATTTATGAGTATTTTAATATAGTGAAGTTTTTATATTTAATATTATTACAAAATTAAAGATATTAACAATTAAAAGTGTGCATTGACAAACGTGTCCGATACAAATAAGAAACGTTTGTAGTAATGGAGGGAGTAATATTTACGGTAATATTTAAATAGTGTGTCAGTGAAGTATCAATATCAAAAACAATTAAAAACAGAAAAAACAGTTAAATAATGTTTAGTGTTTCAAATTACAAAAGAGGAAACAACTCAAAGACTTGAACACTGATTTGGGGAAGAAGAAGAACAACTTGATAGCTTAAGCAGTACAATACCCAGATCATATTTTTGATCATCCTTCATTTCATGGCTGGGTAAGCACTTTATCTAATACACACATACATGTTTATACTGCAAGTTTTTGTAATTATTATGTACACTGTGTATGTGTATGTATAGATGGTAAAGATCAGATTTTTATGACATAAACTTGATTATACATGTCTGAATTGCTATATTGAGTAATTTGATTGAGTGTTTAAGCCCTTTTTGATGTTTAGTCTACCCTAATTACACTATTTGACTCTTAGACTGCTTGTAAGTGCCTAGTGTTGATACTAAACACATTCTTTTTTCACTGAGCTATAAAAGATAAGATCTTGATGATGCCCTATAATTTTGTTGCCATTGTTAGTATTTTGGCACTGATGTCAAGTCTCGCTGTTGTAGATGAGTTTGATATTTTTTTATGGTTTTTATAATTGTGTAGATGATAAAGATCCGATTTTGTGGACAGATATTAAACTTTACATATTGGAATCACTGTCTAGAGATATTTCATATTTGATTCACTGTTTATAACTGATGTTTAGTGCTTGAACGCGTGCTGCTTCCTGTGTTGGCATTTTAAAATGTGGGTTTTTGATTAAGTGTTATTAAAAATTAGTGGAGTCGTATCTGCAAATGTTGGTTGAATTTCTGGTCTTTCCATTAATTTATTATGGTAGATTGTGTGTCTTAAGACTGAAACTTTGATGAGATGAATGCTGCGAAAAAATTAAAAACAGATTCTTCATTGCATTGAGCTTATAAAGCCGGGATCTTGATGACACTTTTATCCGGTTGCTATTGTCTCGTTTAATCCCCATTACCGCATTAGTGCCACGAAAGCATATTTGCGCTATTGTAGACTTGTAATGGTTTATACAGTGTGCTTCTAAATCTTGATTACGCAGACTTGTACCGTTTTTTTATTATATATTTGGTTATCTTAGTGATATTGCAAGTCTGTGTAATGTATATACATATAGATAGTAAAGATCCGTTTTGATGACATATAGGAAGCTAACATATGTATAAACAAATATTGCAACTGTTTACATTTTAGAATGTGTCTTAGAATTGATTTTGACGGTGTGGTTCTGTATCCTAGAATGAAACTTTATTAAACTGAAATCTACAACGACATTCAAAGATATTTTTTGTTGCTTTGAGCTTAAAAAGCTGGGATCTAAATGAATCACGACCAGTTGACCACCTATATCCAGTTGCCAATTGTCTGGGACTTTTCTCTTTTCTGCATCAGTTGTGCCGATTCGGTGTTCCGCTATTGTAGACTTGTTACAGTCTTCTGATTTTAGTGCTGTGCTTGAAAGTATTAATTTCTCAGATTCATCACATTGGAGTTTGCTCTGTGATTTTGTGTACACACCAGTGTCACCAGATATATGGGGTAGTTTATAAAGAAACATGGCTTGAGAGGTCTGTGTATACTTTTTGGATGGGACCAATTGTTTGACCATATTTTCAGATGTAAATGTAGGACATAATATATTTCCAGCGGATTTAGATCCTTAAAAAGACCATTAACGAATATACCGAAAAGCCCCCTCACAAGAGACTCGTACTGAGGTAACAAATGAGATGTTATTAGATTAATTCACTACTAAAGCAAGATAAGTATTTGTAAGTAGTTTAACATACTAGATTTCCTATAACTTGGCAAGACTTTGTATTTTCTTGCTAAGCTAGCATTCCTTTTTCTATAGCATCAAGAATAAAAGCACCCAACTGAGCTACAACTACTAAATACATAATTTGTTTTGGTTTTGGTAGTGGAGAATTGGTACATTTAGTTTCATTCGTATTATGTTTTATTTTGTAATGCAGTGCAAGTAATATTGTTATAAATTCTTTACCCTCTGCAGATCATCGTGGTTGGTGGATGGTCATAGAATTGCCACAAAAATCAAAAGTGCTGCTGGTGCATATGATCTGGAAAGAGTCAGTTGGAAGAGCAATCCTACCAAGCCGTGCCCAAATTGCAAACATATTGTCGACAATAGTGATGTATGAAACTATGAATACTCGTGCATTTTCGTGAATCTAATTTTTGTCAAGAATGTTTATGTTTGTATGAATCTTATCTATCAGACGGTTTGTCCATTTATTTGTTTCACTACACTACACATAGTCTGAAACTAGTACCTAACATATAAAACCATTCTGTAATTAGGGGGCTTCTGGTCGAATCTTTTATTTAGTCAAAATATTGAGTTCTTATTTATCTTTCAAGATTTGCTGGTTACGACTTACACCATATGATCAGTTAGCCTAGAGTTTTGATTATACAACATAGATACCGATGCTGGCTATATTTCCGAGTTATATTGAAAGATTATTGTCATTGTACCCTGAATTTACTGGTTGTGGTAGGTTTTTGTTAGCTTAGAATTCTTTAATCAAACTTTCTGCCTCTGAGTGACGATTAAGGCTACCCTATGTGTTTCCTAAAAGCTTATTTTGAGTGATCCTCTTGGCATTCATTATATGTGTTTCAGAAATTACGGTCTCAAGTGTTAATTTAATCCTTGTATTAAACAAACCCAAAGACTTTGAGTTTAAACTGTATATTTCGTCATGCACCTTCTTTCAGGGTTTTTAAGGTCAATAAACATCCAATTTTATAACGTGCAGGCTCCAGCCCAAGAATTTGACAGTTTGTCATCAAATGTCAATAGTTGAATTATTTTATTTTTTCATATATGTATTATATGTAAAACTTGAAGGGTGGCAATACTGAACCACTTCATTGATTGTCTATAGTAATTTTTAAATTTCTTAAAATAGTAAGTTGGAGTGTTGGACAATCACATATAGAACATAACATTAGGTTGCTGAATATAACATTAGTACCTTTTAATATAATATATATTCAGGTGACAGAGCAGTGGCCAGGATTACCAAGAGGGGTAAAATTCGACCCATCTGATCAAGAAATTTTGGGGCATCTACTTGCCAAAGCTGGTTGTGAGAATTTGAAACCTCATCCTTTTATTAACGAGTTTATCACAACTGTTGAGAATAATGACGGAATCTGCTATACGCATCCTCAAAATTTACCTGGTACTTGCTACAACTAATATCATTACTTTCTTCCATTATCATTTAATTATATTCAGATAATTCTAGTTCTAATTGCAATAGTTCTTAGGCGTTAAGCAAGATGGTAGTGTATCTCACTTCTTCCATAGAGCAATCAAAGCCTATAACACTGGTACTCGGAAACGTCGTAAGATACATGGTGATGATCTTGGAGATGTACGTTGGCATAAGACTGGAAGGACCAAACCCGTTATCTTGGATGGGGTGCAAAAAGGGTGTAAAAAGATCATGGTTCTTTATGTGAATGTGGTTAGGGGTGGTAAAGCAGAGAAAACTAACTGGGTCATGCATCAGTATCACCTAGGTACTGGGGAAGATGAAAAGGAAGGGGATTATGTGATTTCCAAAGTGTTCTATCAGCAACAGCAAGTCAAGCAGAGTGAGAAAAGTGAAGGCCCTTCACCTGACGGAGTTGATAATGCTCTAATCACGGAAGTACATCAGTTATCTCCCAAGTCTGTCACTCCTGAAACATCACGTCCTGAAAGGCGATTTCCTGATTATGACGAGGAAAAAGACTCGACTCTAACTGTTGGTTTTCCTGCTAAGGTATACCGAACTTTCCACTTACTGTCACCGAACCGGGAACACTTAAATTTATTCAAAATTTAGATCTCATCATGGGGAACATTCTATATCTTGCTTGTTATCATTGAGTTTTTTCTGTTTTCGATAACGGGGTGCTGCTTGTACATGGATTACTTGTTATATTTATGTGTGCGAATGGATTACTTGTTATACATTTATGTGTGCGAGGTATTTAGATTTCAGTAATTTTGCATGAAATATTAATTTAGTGGATTCCCTAACTCATCAACATTTGGTGACGGTCATTTAACGTTCTGTGTATCATTAAAAGTAATAATATGAGGTAATCATGCTGACTGGCTTGGATCTTTCTTTGTTATGCAAGCCACACACTTCAATTTCAGTTTCCTGGAGATTCCACTTACCGAGTCATTTACATCATCTTCAATCAATTTATAATATTTTTTGAGGATAAAGTAATAATCTTGTAGATAATATTAAGCCAAGAAAAAATAGAACACATGTCTTCTTCCTGCTCCATATATTTATTTCTTTATATGTTTTACATCTCAGCATTACGAGCTGGAGTGTCATGAAGATGAAGGGTACACTGCATCTGAAAAGCATAATGGTCAAGTTCACATTGCAACTGAGAATAATGATCATCAAATGGGAGTAGAAAATGGGAATAAATATGGAGATACCACACATGGGTGTGATAATGGTTCTCAGTATCTGTTAGATTCCGAAGAACTAGTTGAAGCAATGATTTTACGCGATGAACTTCTTCAGAGCCAGACTTCAAATAAGAATCTCAATGTAAAAGAAGAAATCGACGATAAGAGCAAAACTTCTCTTACAGATAATGAGAATCATGCTGGAGAAGACATGATTGGGTGGGATAGTGAGTCACAATATCTGTTAAATTCCCAACAGATGGTGGAAGCAATGACTTTGTGTGATGAACTTCTTCAGAGCCAATCTCCTGATAGGAATGGAGCTGGTTTTCGAAAATCTGATGGTAAACCTTGTCTTTCTGATTATGCTTACCTAGGACCAGAAAATTTGAAGAGGGATTTGGAGGATTGCCAAGCTTTAGCTCTTGATCCAGCAAATATAGATACAGACTCGGCTCCTGATTTTCGATTGAGCCAGCTTGTAAGTTATGCAATCTCACTGCCTTTTTGTTTTCTACTTGCCGGATTTATTTTTTGCCTTTATTTTTTATAAGTGTAACACTTGTTGCATAAAATTCCAACAGGAGTTTGGATCGCAGGACAGTTTTGGTCTTTGAGGCGGGACCAAGGACTCTTGACCGAATATAACCTCATCTTAAAATGACTTCTATTGTTCGGTACCAGCTTTTGGCACGTCGTCCGCTAATATAATTTTTGGGTAATTGTAAAAAAACAAATCTGATGGTGCAGTTCCCATCTTTGTTAATCTGGTATGTCAGCTTCTTGAGCTAAAATCAAGGATTGTTTCTAAGATGTCTTCGATTGCTAAAACCAGATGTAACTTTTGAAGTAGCAGATAATGTGTTTTGTTGCTCAACTGAATTAAGGACTATGCCAGTCTTTTTATCATGTAATTATGTTTTAATTTTTGAGCTTCAATGTAGATTTCGTTTTATTATCAACTTAATGTAGAACAGAGCAATCTAAGAGTCTGTATTTCGGACTGAAAATTTGTGTTTTTATTATTTTTCCCTCTTGGAGTTGTATGGAAGTTTTAGTCATTATGTGGACTATAGGATGTCAATGATTTGTGTCAATACTCGCTCATCTCTGACCCATCCAGCTCGGATGGGTGAAAGATGTCCAAATTTGGAACAGAAGTGGCTTGAAAGGCCTCCCTCAGTTTCCCCTATGTTTTCCTAAGGGAGGACTACTTTCATGGCGTGTTTTAGATGGCCAAGTTGGGGAGACTTTTAATTATTGGAGTGCAAGATTGTTTATGGAAGCTAAAAAAAGAATTGAACTTTGTTGGCTTGTGGCAATGCGGCCCCTGGTGTGCAGCAGAAATATTTCAGACAAGTGAAAAATCATGAATCTAAGCAGCCTCACAGGTCATTAAGGTTGTCTTGAAAATGGCTGGTCAGGACACTGGTCCTAGTTCTCTTGTTTTTTTAAGGACAAGGTCATGGACTCATGGTATCCATATATAAGTACCGGAAGCATGATTGTTGTAGGGGAGCTGTACTCAAACCCTACTACATTGGTAAACTAGGCCAGGCAGTCCATGAATCTGGGACATGGTGTCTTCTTGGAAAGTAATGCAAGAGTATTGACATGTTAGGTTTGATATGTGATCAATAATTTCCATGCTATCTGAGGACTTAAATATCAGTTTTGTCAAAAAATATATACCCCTCTAAGCATTTTCATATATACAAAAAAACATACGTGAAGACATTATTTTTTTTCGTTTTTTTGTTTTTTTTTTCAAAAATTGATTACATATATACACACAGGAAGTTGAATTCTTGAACTTTCGTAGGGAGGAAAATAGCTTAACCACTGCATCAAATCTTTGTTGACAATATTTTTTGTTTTTTATAAAATTTTGAATTTCACATTGTTAAACAATTAAAAAATGATACCGATAGATATATTTTTAATGTGCGTAATTTTTTATAATTATTACTCCCTCCGTCCCTCCCAATTGTTATCGCTTCTGGAAGAGTTTTCGGCATGCATTTTAAAATGAATAAAAGGTATAGTTTTATAACTTATAAAAAAAATTCTGAATAAAAATAGAAAGTTTAAATTTGTATTCATAAAAATAAAATTTTTTTAAAAAAATTAAAAACTGTACTTTTTCTTCGTCTTAAAATACAGTCAGCCGAAAATGGTATATTTGGAGTGAAGGTGATAATGAATGGAGTCATGAGTCGTGACTTGAGTTGTGTGAAAGAATAATCAAAGTGGGGCCAATGGATGGGCAGGTGGGGGTTGAAGATTAGGAGGTGCACGTGGGAGGAGGAGAAGATAATAATGATACAAGTGTGGTTGCATTGAGATGGGCTGGCCCAGATAGCATCGATTTTCAGTATATTGACCGCTCTATCACGTTATGTGCTTGGGGGATAGTCTAAATATACATTCAATTATTTGTGTAGATGGCCGACAACAGAATATAAGATTATGGATTTTTATGGGCTTTCAGCTTCTTCACACACTGACACATTGGCCCGCATTCATTTGCTACCTCCACAGTCCACAGTACTTTTGATTTTTGTTCGTGCACTCCCTTTCTGACGTGGCTGTGTTCGATTTTCTGAAGGCTAGTAAAACTAGATTGACAAAATCAAGTTGGGTTTTCTCTTATTGTGCAAAATTAAATTAAATTGACCTAGAAACATATAATAAATTTGTAAATAAAAAAATTGTTTTAAGAACTTACTTTTTCAGCTACTTAAAGGAAGTTAAAATCTTTTTATAGCAAGCATTCAAAATATGGCAATTTTCAGTTGTCAATTAAATTGTCATGTAGCACATTTTTATTTTATTTTTTTCATTACAACAACTTTTATAAGTGCATGCAGTGATTGAACTGTTCTACGGTTGCTTGTATAATTGAATGTTAGATATTCGACTCTGTACGTATTAATTAGCATGAATTTTTTTTATAAGTGTAGGAGAAAGAGAAATATGAACCTTTTGATTTGTTCATTAAATATAGTAAGTATTTTATCTGTGTTATCAATAAATTTGTCATTTATTTCATTAAATCTATTTTTAATATAATATTTTGACCTAAAGTAGAACTGTAATTACAATTTTGGAAATCTAGAAGTTGGTGTATATCTGAATTTTATATTTTTGTTTCTAAGAGTTCATGGGGAGAAATTATTAATAGGGTGGTTGATAATGTTTTTCTTTGCTAAATGGGTTGTTAATGTTTTTTTGAAAACCAGTTGATAATCTTGAGGGAGCAACATAATATAATTAGTTGATAACCTGTCATTATCGAGAATTACTAAAAATGATTCAATAGTATATAGTCTCTTAGTATTGATTGCATAGCTCGGCTCAGTGTTACAGATTTTGGAAATCGGAACAATTCGTTTAAGGTACCGATTTACGATTTATCGGACGATTTTTAAAAAATCGGATAATTTATCGGCGATTTATCAGAAATCGGTCAAATCAGATAAATATTTTCGACCGATTTTTCAGCGATTTATCGACGATTTTTGAAAAATCGACCGATTTTTATAACAGAGGTTCGGCTACATAAAAAATCGCACATATTAAAAAATATATTAATAAAAAAAGGTTGTGTTAATTATACTAAATAAATATAATATGTAAAATATAATTAATTTTAAAAATATAATTAAAGATATATGCAATATAGATAATTTCAAAAATACAAATTTATATTAAAAATTGAAATATACAACTTATTTAAAAAATAAAAAAAAATCTCTAGAGTGGACATAATATATTATGAAACGGAAGTCACTAATTAAAAATAACAAAACTATTCTGATACATTAATAACCATGAAAAGTTTGAGGCCTCGCCTCCTCCTGGGTAGTCACCCGTCATTCTCGTAAGCCACTAATCTATACTACTACCTCCTATTTTACACTTTTTCTTTTGGAATATCCTATAAAAAAATTTAATTTTTTTATAATATTATCTACGATTGACTGAATTATTTGATAATTGTTGGTTGATTATTTGATACATTTGTTTTGGTAGGATAAATAACACAGTTAGATCTAAAATTTGATGCACATAAACCGTTGGATGTAATTATAAAATAATATTATAATAATATTTAAAATGCTCTCAGGATTTAGGATTCAACTCAATATTTTATTATATTTAAATTTTTATATTCTTTATTTTAACAACTCAATTCCGTGAACAACATATTACATTATATTATTTATTTTCAGTCAATCTCAAATTATCACAAAATATTTATTATAATAAATTATTATGTTCTTCAATTTATTTTTCAAATATTGAAAATATATATCAAAATATAAATAATTTTAAGATAAATACATTATTAAAAATCAGTAAAGTGTTAAAAATAATTTGTGCATTTCACGGATTACAGGTTAGTTAAGATTACGTGTTAGGTAATGAATCACACAGGGGGTAAATGTGTTTTTCTGATTTTAGGCTTTTCTTCAAAGATAATGGTTGAACAAAGTAAATTCAATCTTGTATAGTAAAGTGTTTATGCAAAAATTAAACTTGCACAAAATAAAGAACACAGATCTTCAAAACTCACTTAATTTTTGTATTAAAAATTAAGATGTTTTACTACAAAATTTCTAAACTCTTCGAAGCTAAAGAGCTCAGCTTCTTCTCGAGAGTGTTACAAGAATTTTGATCTAAATTGTTACAACTAACTAGAGGACCAGTGTTAACTTTATAGCTCAGTTAACTGCTGGTTTACACAGTGGATCATAAACATGCTATTAACTTTTCTAAACTGTCACTTGTCATTTCTATTTATAGAAAAGCAAATCTTCCATTTCTGGCTTAGCATATCTTTAGCATCCCGTGTTTACTTAATCTTCCTCTGTCAGTTAATCTTTGCCATTGATCTTGCACACACTTCAATCTGCTTTTTGTAGACTTGTCAATCCAGCTGTTGGATTGTTTGTTGATTGTTTATCTTGGATATTAAACTGATCTGCAATTCTGTACTTTGAGACTGTACCTCGAGATCTCTAGTTTGAATTATTAGAACACTTGATATCTCGATATGTACATAGGCTTATCGAGATCTCTAGTACTCCATAATGAGTTTGGCTTGTAGAGGTCTTCAGCTCATCAAGATCTCTAGTCTTCATAACTTCACTTGACTTGTAGATATCTCTGAGTTCTCGAATGGATATAGACTTGTCGATAACTCTGAGTTCTCTAGTGAAAGAATGACTTGTCGATATCTTCTTGAGTTCTCGGATAGCTTTCCTGACTTTTCTACTCCCGGTGGATATTGCTTATCCGTTGAGTAGATATATAGCTCATCCATCCAGTAGATATATTGCTCATCCGTCGAGTAGATGTTGATCATCCATCGAGTAGATGTTGTTCATCCATCGAGTTGATATATAGCTCATCCATCGAGTAGATATTGCTCATCCGTCGAGTAGATATTGCTTATCCGTCGGTACTCTCTGGAGTTTGAATGACTTCTCGATAAGTCATTATGGAGTTCTCGAATTACTTCTCTATAACATTAAATCTGTGATTTTTAGAGATCTTGACTTAGAACATTTTTCTCCAAACAGATTTATTCAACTCCAAGCTTCTTCAAAATTCTTCTGAGGCATGATCTTCTTGATCTTCTTCCAGATAGAATCCTTAGGCTCGATACTGTTTTAGGAAAAAGATTACAGTCTACTCCTTTGCAATTTTATAGACTTTAAGTGCTACAAGTATAAAATACAAATTTAGATAACAATACAACTTACTTAGGGTTGACAACTTGTCTTAGTCTTGTTAAAGTACATACATGTCTTTTACAACAATCTCCCCCAATTTGTGAGAAGATTGCTTCACACAAATTCATGCATGTTAACAAGACTAACCCTAAGTTTAAAACTGATGGAAGATAAGATTAAAACATAAAGCTTGATAGACTTACAACTTTTACAACATTAGATTCACCAAGCTCCTAGATTATAGGAATCGAGTAAAGACAATTTTTACATCTGCTTCTTCTCTAAGTTTATCCTTCAAGTGATCAAGAATTTCAAGTTCTTCTATGATGAGTGTTCCACTTAGGACTTCCACAAGTTTTTGCCTTGCTGCCTTAGGGTACCCCTGGTCTAGATACTCTAAATTGAATCTTGAGAATCCACCAACTTTGATGTTTAGAAATCTACCATCTTTAGAAATTCTGCTCATTCCTTTTACTTTCAACTCTTCTGATCTTTTTATAAACATATCTATTTTTTCATCATGTTTCCTTCTTCTTTCTTCAGCTTCAGCCTTATCTCTTTTCTTTGTTTCCTCCCTTTCAATCAAATATTCATCCAAAGATGATCTCCAAGTCCTTGTAACAGTGTCATTGCCTTTTAACAAACTTGACACTCTATTAATTTCTGCTGGAGTCAAAGAATCCATTAAGTCTTTGTTTAGAAGAGTGAATGTACCATCCTTAAAATAGACTCTAACTTCTCTCAGTGATACAACCCAGATTTTGACAATTTCCTCAGCTGAATTTTGAAAATGGTCTTCATCTAAGATGCACCAATTTAGAGGTAGAAAGTCAGATTCTTTAAAGCAATTACAGATGGCCCTTTCAGCGACTTCCACTTCCTTTACAGGCTTGACTTTCTTAGGCTTTCTCCCCACAGATTTGAGATTGAATTTTAGTGAAGGTTTGGCTAAAGGTAGGGTTGTTATTTTCTTGATATTTGTGAGGCTTGAGGTGATTGGAATTTTTAGGTAGGAGTTGGCAGTTTTTTTGGAAAGAGATTGTGTCTTAGGTGTTTGGGAAGATTCGATGTTAGAGATAGTTGATGTTGTGAGTTGAGCTGAGGTTTGAGGTGGTTTTTTTGGATTTTTAGGATTGTTTGAGTTCCTGAATCATCATGAGATTTTCTGCTCTTCCTTTCCCCTCTTCTCCTCGTGTCTTCATCTTTCTTGTCATCCTCCTTCTTCTTCTCTCCACCCCTGCTTCCAGATGGCTTAGTAGACTGACTTGAATTTAAGCCAAAAGGATTTTGATCAACTTTCTTATGCTCATCATCATCCAAATCATCTTTGTTGATTTTTGTTTTGGGCAAGTTTGCTTCTGCATTATCCAGATATCTTCTCAACAGTTTTATCATCTCCTCATCTTCAACAGTTTTGTTCCTTTTTACTTTTATCTCAGTTTCAAGAGTCATAATGAGCCTTTTGTTTGCCATGACACACTGTTTAGGAAATTGAAAATATTTGAAATATTTGGTAGTAGAACAAATGTATGTCACTCCCTTGCTAGGCTGTAGATAAGCTTCTGGGAAAGTAGCTACTTGTGCATTCTTTAATTCTGTTAGCAAGAGAGTATCTTCATGAATCACAATTTTGACTTTGCTTATCAAAACATCTAATTCAGATGCCCTCCTAGAGATAAGATAGTTACGGGACACCTACATACATCTGTCTACCCCTGAGTCATTGATGTTGACCACTATCCTTCTTTCCTTGAAATTTTCTTTAGTTACCAAGATCACTCTTATTGAGGTTATTGTCCTGTCCAATGCTTTCTTGTAGGTGAAGAAATTGTTATTGAGAGAAACTCTGAGTGCTTTAAGCAGTTCACCAAATTCTCTGCTTTGACTGGGACCCTCAGCTTCTTTAAAAAGTCTCTCCATTCCAATATAAATTTTTCGATTTAAACTCTCTTCAGCACTTTGTACTTGTTGTTGAGATGACCTTGATTGTGCTTACCTAGCCTCTATCTCCCCCTTAGTCTTGTTGACAGGCATGAGAAGGGGAGTAGGGATTTCAGGTCTTACTTGTTCAGGCAAAGAAGGTAGTGGTATGTTGAGTTTAGCCATGATGACCCCTAAAGCTATGGAATTTTTTATTTGAAGATGCTTATGTGAGTCCATCAAAGTTTGGATGTCTGTTTGTTGGCTCTTGACAAGAAATGTCAAAGCCTGAACTTGTGCAGTGAGAGAAGAGTTGGAGTCTTACAATGCTGTGACTTGATCCTGTAGAGACTGAATTTGCAGATTTCTTGAGGTGGATCCAGGTTGATAAAAGCTGCTAAATGTGCCAAAGTGTTCTTCTACAACCTCTTTGATCCCTTCCATCAGCAATGCTGAAGGCTTATATCTTCTCTGGTGAAGTTGATCCAGCTGGACCTTGGTCTCATTTGAGTGAGTAATTTGTTGCTGGATCATTGTATGGAGATTTGTGAAGGATAGTTTGAGATTTTTGACTTCTTTATCAATAGAGGCAAGATCCATCCTAGCCATTTGCTCAGAAAAATGCTTGAATTTTGAAGAAATCTGCTCTTGGGATGGTATGATCTTGTCCAGATTCTCATTCACCGGTTTTTTGATTCTGTCTTCATGACCAGTGAGCTTGATTTCAAGAGTCTTACCAAATAGATGAAATGCGTTGAGCTAAGCTTTGTATACATCTGTAATGGCATCATAAACAGCTTCTGGACTCAAATCTTTTGCATTGTTGCCCAGAATAGTAACATACTCTTTTCTAAATCTGGCAAAAAATTAATTCATCTTCAAGGCAAAGTCCTTAGACAATCATGCATCCACATTCCCATCTGGATCAACATCATTGACAATGTTCTCCTTTTGCTCCTCAACTTCTTCATTATAAGCAAGCATAATGGCTTGATAATCTTGGTTGCTCATGTTTGAAGTTAAAAGATGCTATGAGATGTTAGCTATTCCAGAGATCTGCTCAACTAGTAGATCATCTACAAGAGTTGATTGAGAGGCGGATTCTTGTAGCCACTGAGAGAGTATGTGAGGCTGTTGAGATTGAGAGCTTGATGATTCATCACAAACTCCTATGACTAAAATCACAATTTGACTCACAGATTTCTCTGTGGTTATGACAGTGTGTTGTCCTCCACTTGTAGTGGGAACCTCCAATTGAATTGGAGGGGATTTGACTGAGTTACTGCCATATGCACCAGCCTCAAACCCTTGTGTGTCTTGCAACACACTGGCATTTGAATGTGCTAAGCTTGTCTCTCCTATGATAGGATCATGGAAAATTGTACTCCTACCTTCAACTGCAGAGGTAATTTCTGCTAGAGTTGTGAGGGAAGTTGTTCCTTCTTGAGGAACCTCCAATTGAATTAGAGAGAATTTAGATAGCTCCCCCTCAAGAGTACTACCCTCAAACCTTTCAGTCTGTGAAGACTGTTTTGCACATGAAGGTGCATTAGAGGTAATCATAGGGTCTTCAGTAAAGACTGATGAATCCCCCATGTTTGTGATGATGTCATCAAGGTCTACCCCAGCATGTGGCCTCTCACCATCTAAATGAGGTGTCTGGGTGGTGAGCAAAACTTCTTGAGCTAAGTCACTTGATTTTTGGTGCACTTGAGAAATGAATTCAAGTGGAGTTAAAATAGAAGAAATATTAGATAGAAGAGATTGTTGCTCAGTTGTGAGTGTTGGCTGCTCCCCCTGAATAAGTGAGGGAGCTTCAAGAGATGTGCTCTCACAGTGAGTGCCTTTCTTGTTTCTCCTACCATACACTTGAATTGCTTCTTGTGCAGGCTGTGCAGACTCACTCCTGGTTGTTTTTACAACTGCATCCTATTGAGAGGATGTAGAGGAAGATAGAGTGGTCAGCTCAGTTTGTTTACTTCTTTTGGATCTTTTGACCAGAGGTGGTACTCTTTCATCTTTCTCCTCACCACTCTCATTTAACACAGCTAGGTTTATCCCCTTTCTCTTCTTTTTACTGACCTCACCTATTTGAGAAGATGAGGTAGTTGTTTTCCTAGCTTATAAAGGTTGTGAAAGAATGGTTGCAGCTTGGGAATATCCCTGTTGGTGATCCTATGTTTGTATATCCACAGGTCCAGGAATCATAGTTGTACTAGATTGTGCATTAGATCTCATGTCAGGCATAGGATAAGGATAAGTCCTAAATCTCTCCAACATAAACGGAGTGATTTGCAGACTTACATTCACCTTATTCTTTGTAGTAAGTGAGCCAAATATTATCTTGGACACTTGCTTACAGTTGCCTATCTTAGTACTATCTATACCATTCAACAGATGTATGTCAGCTACTTTATTATTTAAAGTGGACATAATAAACCTAGGAAAGAAGTTTTCATTACCTCTAGCTGTTAGAGGCATAACCATCCTGGTTGCAAGTTCTTCCAGGATCAGGAGACCAATATTCAGGTGTCTGTTGTGGGAAATTGAATACACCAGCTTTTGCGCAACACTTGAGATATTGTCATATCCAGTTTTTTATGCAATTAAAGGCCCTTACTATATAATTAAAGATGAATGACCACTCCTTCCTTAGATTGGTTCTATTTAAGCTTGACAGGTTGATTCTCCCACCATAATTGATGAAGTCCATAAACTCAGTCAGCTCATCAGGAGTTGGTACCTCCACCAAATTCTCAGTTGGCAGCCCCAAGGCTCTATTCACATCTTGATCATTGAATTCTATTTGTTGGCCTCCAATTGTGCATGTCACCACCAGAGAGAGAAAGTTTTTGTTAACACCAGTCCTCACTATAGCTGTAGTCCAGAAATCATGCAGCACATCTAGATACTGTACTGGATTTACAGTCAAAACACTTGCAAGATAGGATTCAGATAACAGTTTTACAAACCCCTTGAAACTATCAGGAGTTTGGTTTGCATCAGTGAAAGCAAGATAGTTAGTTCCTTTCTCCGGGATAGATGCCCTAACAACATTTTGAGCCATAGTTGATTGATGAGATTGAATGGGTAGGAAAGATCTCTGAGAAATGATGACAAACGAGAGAGAAAACAGTTATGGATTGAAAGCTAGGTCACTTTAGATCTCGAAAGCTGTAATTATAAGTATGTATCAAAAAGTCTGGGTATTTATAGTAAAAGAAGATGACTTGTCGAGAACTCAAAAATAGGCATTTGGAGTTTGTCTATCGAGAAGTCATTTAGAGAAGTGAAGTACATATCGAGAAGTCATTTTAATTTACTCTTATAGAGAACTCAAGAACGACTTATCGAAATGTCAGATAAATGCCCAGTTTATCCAAAAAGGACTGAATTAATTCTAACTATTATTTGAATAAATTCAAAATAAAATTAGAATAAATTTTCCAAAAGTAATTTACCAAAATAATTTATCAATTTAAATTATCTCAGTTCTGAGTTGTTGATAAGTTAAAGTTTGTACTTATAGAGAACTCTGTGAATGAATACTACTAGAGAACTCTACAAGGACTTATCGATAAGTCATTTTAAACCTATCGAGAAGTCACTCGAGAAGTCCGTAAGTTGACTTATCGAAGACTCACTCGAGAAGTCCTAAAATGACTTGTCGAGAAGTCAATTTATACTTATCGAGAACTCAATTCTTTAGATACTTTTGGTTATTGTAATTCTGCCTTGAGTTAATTTTACATATTAAGGGTGTAAATTAACAACTAAGCAGTTTACTCAGAATTTGAAAAATTCCAAGTTAATTGAATTTGAAAAACAAATATGCAGATATTTCTGAAATATTTATAATTCATATTTCAGTTAATTTCCAATTTAATCAAATTAACTTTGATTTACTAGATATTAATCTGCTGCAAAACATTAGCTGAGTTCTTGCCTTAGGATGAAGAATTGAGCATTCCAATTTCACTTACAAGTTTAGTGAAAGTTTTTTCATCCAAAGGTTTAGTAAAAATGTCAGCTAGTTGTTTTTATATTGGTATACAAATAATTTTAATGCTAAATCAGGATACAGGTCTTAGAAAGACAGAATTTGTATCTGCGAAACCAACAGCTCCAAAACTGATTCCCTTGGAATGTCATAATCCCAAGTTGAGCTTTCTTCCAGTATCTGAAGATCCTCTTTCTCCCCCTGAGGTTGTGCAATCAAACTCAGGTGTGTGAGATGAGCTTCTATTGCCATGATTATCTTGTTAAGTAGTTTCTTCATTTCCTTAGTCTGACAAACTTTACAAACCTCAACTTGAGAAAGCTTGTTTCTCTCTCCTGATACCTTGGTGTAGAAGCAACAAATACCATTCTTATTTGTTGATTCAAAATCTTCAATAAACAAGCTTCCTTTCCTTGCTCCCTTAAGAGCAACTTCACCAGTTTTCTTACTGATAACAGTGCAGTCTCCTTGTAGAATAAGACTTGAGACCATTGTCTACAATATGCTAATTCTGAAAAGACTCACTTCAAGATCAGCTACCATTGCTACATTAATCAAAAAAAAACATTTTATAAAATATCCTTGCCATATCCCATTTTGAATCCTTTGATGTTGTCTCCAAAGGTCACAAATGGGCCAACTTTCTCCTCAAATTGTGATAGCAGGGCTTTATCACTGGTCATATGCCTGGAACACCCACTGTCAATGATCCATATGACTTTCTTCACTTTGCCCTGCACACAATGAGTCTTAACTGTGTTTGGAAACCCAAGCAGTGTTGGGTAGTTTCTTCTTGATAACTTTTTTAGGAGAAGTAGAATGAGTAATTTTACAAGAAACATAATTCAGTGATTGTTGTGCATGTTTTCCTTCTGATGTAGACTCATTTCTTGATTCTTTAAGATCTACTCTCAGTTTATGGCAACTCTTCATTAGCTTCATGTTACAAGAAATGGAGTCAAACTTGTCATAGAATGACTAGGGATCATTGTTGTGAATATGTTATGTACTTGATGATTACCTAAACAAAACATCTAAGTAGATTTTACTTAGTGAAATAATGTAGCACTCGACGGATAAGAATTATAGTCCCGACGGATAACTCATTATAGTCCCGACGGATGATTAACTTATTATCCATCGAGTGAGTAGCTTATGTAATAATAAGTTTGTAGCACAGTGATGTATGCACCTTTGTATAGAATCTGTAGTAGCATATAAGTCATGTTGACTTTAACTAGATATGCAGAATAGGTTGATTAATTGTACATAAGTAATGTCTTGTAATTCTGTATAAGTGAAACGAAGTCAAGTGCCAAAATAGCTACCGACGGATGATTAACAAAGCTTTCGACGGATGATCAAATGACTATCAACGGATGCTTAACATAGCAGTCGATGGATGATAAATTAAGTCATTGATGGATAATCTGAAAGTCGACGGATGATCATATCAAGAATTCAAACATCAGTTGAACAGTGAAAGCTGACACACAGCCGTCGAGTTGTATACAAACACATTGTGGAAGCCCATTAACTGGGTAATAGAGGACGAAAAGCAGCAAAGATTAAGACTATTAGATTTTATATTTGTTCAGTCTTTTTGACTTTGTAATCTTGATATTATATGAACCAAGAGAATAGCAAATAGAAAAATAACTGAGATAACTGAGAGAAACTCAAAAACAGAGAAATCTTTGTAAGCATAATCTTTAGCATTTCCTATATTCTCAGTAGTTCTATTTTGTAAGCAGCTGTGAGCATTTTTGCACACAAAGTCCTCTCGATATATTATATATATATATATATATCTCTGGTGGAATTGTTTAAATCCACCAGAAAGTTTTTAAAGACTCCTGTTTTTAATTACTTGTGTTTTGATTCATTTAAGTTTATATTCCGCATTGTGCTAATCAAAACAAATATATCAATAATCAAGTTCAACATTTTTATTTCAAGAAAAAGGTTCAAGAATTCCATTCAACCCCCCTTCTGTAATTCTTGCTACATTGTTAAGGGACTAACAATTGGTATCAGAGCAGACTCTTAATCTACAAAGAGTTTAAAGATCAAAATAATTCAGCAAGATGAACAAGAAAGATGTTGGAGTCAAGATTCCTTTTCTTGATAAAGATAATTACCATCATTGGAAGGTAAAGATACATCTTCATATGCTTTCTCAAGATGAGGCCTATGTGGACTGCATAGAAAGAGGCCCTCATGTTCCAATGAGAGCTGCAACAGGAAATGAGCCATCGGTTCCAAAACCAAGGCATGAATGGTCTGATCCTGGCATTGAACAAGTCAGGAAAGATAAAAAGGCCATGAACATTCTGTTCAATGGTGTTGATACAGATATGTTTGATAACATCATCAACTGCAAGACTGCCAAGGAAGTTTGGGACACAATACAGATAATCTGTGATGGTACTGAGCAAGTAAGAGAAAATAAAATGCAGCTCCTGATTCAGCAATATGAGCATTTTCACAATGAAGAAAGTGAGTCACTCACTGACATATTTAGTAGATTTCAAAAACTACTAAATGCTCTTAAGTTGCATGGAAGAGTCTATCAGACTAAAGACTCCAATCTGAAATTTCTCAGATCTCTTCCAAAGGAATGGAAACCAATGACAGTCTCATTGAGAAACTCACAAGATTATAAGGAGTTTACTTTAGAGAGATTGTATGGCATTCTAAAAACCTATGAGCTTGAGATAGAGCAAGATGAAAGAATGGAGAGAGGAAAGAAGAAAGGAGGATCCATTGCACTAGTTGCTGATCTGGAAAAGGAGAAAGAAGTGAAGATGGAAGCTGTGGAATCAACTTCAAAGGTCTGTGAAAGCAAGGGTAAGGGGCTAGCTGCAGAAAGTGAAGAATCATTGAGCCAAGATGACATGGAGGACATTGATGAGCACCTAGCATTCCTTTCAAGAAGATTTGCCAATCTCAAGTTCAAAAAGAACTTTGGAGCAGCCAAGCCAAATAGAAACATGATGGATAAATCAAAATTCAAATGTTTCAAATGTGGCTTGGCAGGGCATTTTGCAAATGAGTGTAGAAAGTCAGATTCCAGTAAGAAAAGGTTTGAGTCTGTAGATTACAAGCAAAAATACTTTGATCTACTCAAACAAAAGGAAAGGGCTTTTATTACACAAGAGAATGACTGGGCAACTGATGATTTGGATGAAGATGAAGATGTCAGCTATGTCAATCTAGCCCTAATGGCCAAGTCTGATGAAACAGAGACAAGTTCCTCAAGCAATCAGGTAATCACTACAAACCTTGCACATTTATCTAAAGCTGAGTGTAATGATGCCATAAATGACATGTCTACAGAATTGTATCATTTGCGTGTTACACTTAAGTCTCTCACTAAAGAAAATGCTAAAATCAAAGAAAACAATGTGTTTTTAAGTGAGAGGAACAATGTGCTTGAGTCTCAGTTTGTTGAGTTTGAGAAACTAAAAATTGAGTGTAAGATTGGCAAGGAGGAATTAACAGAGCCTTGAAAAAGGAAGAAATTTTGAAGAAGCAGCTCGAGCGTGAACAAGAGGTGATTAAAGCATGGAAAACATCTAGGGATGTTCATGCTCAAATCACCAAGGTTCAAGGAATTGAGTCTTTTTGTGATGAAGCCTGAAAAAAGAATAAGGAGAAACTAAAACCTATTTTGGTAGATGGGCTACTGACAGATATAGACTCGACGGATGATGAGGACTATCCGTCAGATAACAAAAAGTGTTATCCGTCGAATGATAAAAATCCTCATCCGTCGACTGTAAGCAAACCCAATAGCAAAGCCAAATTAATCAAGTTAAATGAAAAGTATGGGTCTGTTTCCAAGAACTTTTTTTCAGGAGAGTCAAGTCAAGCTAAGAAAGGGAAAAAGGCTAATGCTGGTCACATGACTGTCAAACAGTTAAGTGACAGACTTGAGAAGATAGAGGTAAAAACAGAGACTAAAAGGAAAAATAATAGGAATGGTAAAGTAAGGATTAACAAACACAATAACTACACACCTGATAAATATGATCCTAGAAAAATCTGTGTCAAGTGTGGTAGTGTAAATCATTTGTCTGTTAATTGCAAATCTGCCATGCCTACTCCCATGTCTGTTCAGCCTCAATTTCCCAACATGAATGCCATGCCTCCCATGCCTGTTAATGCTATGCCTACACAGAACATGAATGCATAGTTTGCTAATATGCCATTTGCACCTAATCCATATTATGTTGCATACAATATGCCTCAAATGCCATTTAGCATTCCTTACTGGAATAACATGTTTGCCCCAAGCATGCCATTTCCTGTTAGCCATAACATGCATGATAATTCTGTTGCATTTAGTGGTTTCAAAGGTACAACCCAATTGACTAAGAAAGAATCTGAAATTCCTAAGTCAAATGAGATAAGGCCTAAGAAACAGAAGAAGAAAGCTAACAAGGCAGGACCCAAGGAAACTTGGGTACCAAAATCAACTTGATTTGATTTTGATGTGTGCAGGGAAATAGAAAGAATCTTTGGTACTTGGATAGTGGCTGTTCAAGACACATGACTGGTGATTCTACCCTGCTCACAGAGTTTAAGGAGAGAGCTGGCCCAAGTATCAATTTTGGAGATAACAGCAAAGGTTATACTGTGGGATATGGCTTGATTTCAAAGGACAATGTCATCATTGAAGAGGTTGCCTTAGTGGATGGTCTCAAACACAATCTGTTGAGTATCAGCCATCTTTGTGATAAAGGCAACTCAGTAACCTTCAACAAAGAAGCTTGTGTTGTGACTAACAATCAAAACAACAAAGTGGTTCTCACTGGTGTGAGAAGAGGAAATGTGTATCTAGCTGACTTCAACTCAACTAAAGCAGAATCTGTAACTTTTCTTCTCAGTAAAGCAAGTCAAGATAAAAGTTGGCTATGGCACAAGAAGCTATCCCATTTAAACTTCAAAATCATGAATGAGCTGGTAAAGAAAGAGCTAGTAAGAGGCATTCCTCTAGTGGAGTTTACAAAGGATGGACTATGTGATGCCTGCCAAAAAGGGAAGCAGATCAAAGCATCATTTAGGAAGAAACTTGATTCAGCAATTGAAGAGCCTCTGCAACTGCTTCACATGGATTTATTTGGACCAGTCAATGTATTGTCAATTTCAAAGAAAAGATTTTGCCTAGTAATTGTAGATGATTTCTCAAAGTTCTCTTGGACATATTTCCTAAAGTCTAAAGATGAGGCTAGCGAAATCATCATCAATCACATAAGGCAAGTTAACAATCATCCTGATTTCAAAGTTAGGAGAATCAGGAGTGACAATGGAACTGAGTTCAAGAACTATGTCATGAGAGCATTTTGTGAGGAAAATGGGATCTTGCATGAGTTTTCAGCAGCAAGGACTCCACAATAGAATGGAGTAGTGGAAAGAAAGAATAGATCTCTTATTGAAGCTAAGGAGTGTTAGAGCTAAAGATGCACTCCCAAAGACTCTAATCATCCCATACACAGGGAGAAGAGTACATCTAAGGCCCTACTGGCTGATGGAATTCATGGATGACAAGGGTGTGAGAAGATTCTTCAGACTAGAAGACCAATTGAGTATCTCTAGCAATGAGACTCTCTTGGAGATGCAAGAAATGCTAGATCTCTCAGAATCTGATGAACTAGAATTCCACAGGCAGCTCCAGAATCAAATTGAAGAAAACAACAGAAAGCTTGGAAAAGAAACTAGAAAAACCTGCTCAGGCTAGAGGAGCATCTTAAACTGACTGTGAGCCAAACCTTGTACATTTTGTTTATTTGAAGCACTTTCAGTTTTATCTACTTATCTTTAAAGATATATGTTTAGGATGTTTTGTTATCATCAAGTATCTCTGAATTTATGGCTACAATTCCAGTAGACATAAATTGGGGGAGATTGTTGTGAATATGTTGTGTACTTGATGATTACCTAAACAAAACATCTAAGTAGATTTTACTTAGTGAAATAATGTAGCACTCGACGGATAAGAATTATAGTCCCGACGGATAACTCATTATAGTCCCGACGGATGATTAACTTATTATCCATCGAGTGAGTAGCTTATGTAATAATAAGTTTGTAGCACAGTGATGTATGCACCTTTGTATAGAATCTGTAGTAGCATATAAGTCATGTTGACTTTAACTAGATATGCAGAATAGGTTGATTAATTGTACATAAGTAATGTCTTATAATTCTGTATAAGTGAAATGAAGTCAAGTGCCAAAATAGGTACCGACGGATGATTAACAAAGCCTTCGACGGATGATCAAATGACTATCAACGGATGCTTAACATAGCAGTCGACGGATGATCAATTAAGTCATCGATGGATGATCTGAAAGTCGACGGATGATCATATCAAGAATTCAAACATCAGTTGAACACTGAAAGCTGACACACAACCGTCGAGTTGTATACAAACACATTGTGGAAGCCCATTAACTGGGTAATAGAGGACGAAAAGCAGCAAAGATTAAGACTGTTAGATTTTATATTTGTTCAGTCTTTTTGACTTTGTAATCTTGGTATTATATAAACCAAGAGAGTAGCAAATAGAAAAATAACTGAGATAACTGAGAGAAACTCAAAAACAGAGAAATCTTTGTAAGCATAATCTTTAGCATTTCCTGTATTCTCAGTAGTTCTATTTTGTAAGCAGCTGTGAGCATTTCTGCACACAGAGTCCTCTCAATATATTATATATATATCTTTGGTGGAATTGTTTAAATCCACTAGAAAGTTTTTAAAGACTCCCGTTTTTAATTACTTGTGTTTTGATTCATTTAAATTTATATTCCGCATTGTGCTAATCAAAATAAATATATCAATAATCGAGTTGAACATTTTTATTTCAAGAAAAAGGTTCAAGAATTCCATTCAACCCCCCTTCTGTAATTCTTGCTACATTGTTAAGGGACTAACAATCATTAGAATTAGCTTCATTGTATTTGCAAGCTCCTTCTGCTGGCTTGCTAACAACCTTTTTACAAAGGTGAGTTAGATGATCTGAAGAGCCACATTTTTCACACTTCTTTCTAGGAGCATTTGCAACATAAGCAAAATTATCACTTTTGTTTATCCCTATTTTTCTATTTCTATTTCTCTTTTTCTTTCTTGCATCTTCAGCTTTGGTTTCTTGAACAAGAGTCTTGGGACTGTGTTTGTTCATGAGCTTCTCTTCATTTTTTAAAGACTGAACTGATTCTTCAGTTTTCTTTTCTTTATCTATATTAGCAATTTCTTGCTTGATTATCAATTCTTCTTCACTTAAGTTGACTACACATGCTTTGAATGTAGGTGCACTAACCTCTTTTAAAAAGGTTGGAGCATTCTCAGTCTTCTTGTCTTTCCTTTTGTCACCTACAGTCATCTTTTTGTCACTCATGTCTTCATAGTCAAGGCCAATAGCAATGTTTGCACATGGCTTATTCTTCTCATGATACTGTTCAACCAGTTCAGATACATTTCTGAAAGATTTCATTTTTACTTCATTCTTTTCTAGCTTCTCCCTTAACACTGCTTCAATTTCATTTGCACACTTGAGCTTGTTCTTGAGATAAGCATTTTCTTGTTTTAAAGCTTCAAGCTCAACCAGCAACAATTCAGTTTCTTGCTTCTCACTCTCAAGCTTCTTATTTATCTTTGTTAATCTGCTAACTTCTTCATTAATAACAACCATGCTTGTGTGAATGTGAAACATTTCTGTGCTCATCTTTTCAACAGTTTCCTTGTATTGATTTACATTTAAATCAATAGTGGTAAGAATTGGTGTTTGTCCTTTTGATGAGGATGATTCACCTTGCTCCAAGGCCATTAGAGCATAGTTTCCAACTTCCTCATCTTCATCATTATCTGAGTCATCCCTACTCTTTCCCTCTGCAATGTAAGCTTTATTCTGTTGCTTTTTCAGAAGAGCTTCATACTTTGCTTCGAGTTCAAGACAAGCTTTGTCTTTCTTTGCCTTCTTGGGTTTCCTGCATTCTGTAGCAAAGTGGCCTAGTTCATCACAATTAAAGCACCTTATATTAGATCTGTCAACAAATCCAGTTTTGTAACCACTCTTGCTGTCAGAATTGTACTTCCCTTTCTCTTTCCAGCTATTGTCTTTGTTGAAGGATTGTCCTTTATTCCTGAAGTACCTTGGTTTCTTTACTCTAATGTTAGAAATTTTCTAGCTAGATAGGCCATAGACTGATCTACCTCATCCAGTTCTTCAAGAGTGTAAAACTCATCCTTTTCCAACTCTAATATGACTTGCTCCCGTGAATCATTTATTCTCTTCTCACTTGATGAGGCATCTGAAGTTTGGTATCTTAGTTCATTATTGAATGAGTGGCTTTCATTAACAATTAAAGCACTTGAGCCATCCACAAAATGTCCTTGAACAGACGTCAGCGATTGTCTTTGAATCATCTCTAGTTCATATATTTTGAGAACCCCATACAGAACTTTCAGAGTTATTCTGCTCAAGTCTCTTGCTTTCCTGATTGCTGAGATTTTCTGTTCCAAATGGTCAGAGAGAGTAAGCAAGAAATTTAGATTCACTTTATCAGATTCATAGTATTTGTCATGAAACTGCAAGTCATTTATCAGCTTGTTGAATCTTTCAAACACATCAGTAATGCTTTCCTTAGGCTTAGCCATGAAACCCTCATAATGTGAAATCAGTATCCTTCTTTGATTAGATCTAACCTCCTCAGTTCCTTCACATAGTATCTCAATCTTTTCCCATATCTGCTTGGCAGTGTCACAGTTGATAATATTGTTGTACATCATATTGTCAAGTGACTCAATCAATATCATTTACAAGATGCTATCCAGGGAAACCTTCTCCTTTTCATGATCTGTATACTCAGCAGGATCTTTTGGGGCATAATGAGCTGGTATGATAATGTCTCCATCTGTAGATTCCTCAACCCTTATCATAAGAATGAAGGGTCCATTCTCGAGGATCTGAATGTAAAATGGATTTGCCATCCTGATAAACAATATCATTTTCTTTTTCCAAAGAGTGTAGTTAGCTTTGTCAAAGGTAGGAATTTTGATGCTACTGATTTTCGTGTATTCATTCTTCCAAGATCTTGAATTTGTTTACTTTCAGATTTGGCTCTGATACCACTTGTTAGGTAATGAATCACACACAGGGGGGAAGTGAATGTATTTTTCTGATTTTAGGCTTTTCTTGAAAGATAATGGTTGAACAAATTAAATTAAATCTTGTATAGAAAAGTGTTCATGCAGAAATTAAACTTGCACAAAATAAAGAACACAGATCTCCAAATTTCACTTAATTTTTGTATTAAAAATTTAGATGTTTTGCTATAAAATATCTAAGCTCTTCGAAGTTAAAGAGCTCAGCTTCTTCTCGAGAGTGTTACAAGAATTTTGATCTAAATTGTTACAACTAACTAGAGGACCAGTGTTAACTTTATAGCTCAGTTAACTGCTGGTTTACACAGTGGATAATAAACATGCTATTAACTTTTCTAAACTGTCACTTGTCATTTCTATTTATAGAAAAGCAAATCTTCCATTTCTGGCTTAGCATATCTTTAGCATCCCGTGTTTACTTAATCTTCCTCTGTCAGTTAATCTTTGCCATTGATCTTGCACACACTTCAATCTGCTTTTTGTAGACTTATCAATCCAGCTGTTGGATTGTTTGTTGATTGTTTATCTTGGATATTAAACTGATCTGCAATTCTGTACTTTGAGACTGTACCTCGAGATCTCTAGTTTGAATTATTAGAACACTTGATATCTCGATAAGTACATAGGCTTATCGAGATCTCTAGTACTCCATAATGAGTTTGGTTTGTAGAGGTCTTCAGCTCATCAAGATCTCTAGTCTTCATAACTTCACTTGATTTGTAGATATCTCTGAGTTCTCGAATGGATATAGACTTGTCGATAACTCTGAGTTCTCTAGTGAAAGAATGACCTGTCGATATCTTCTTGAGTTCTCGGGTAGCTTTCCTGACTTCTCTACTCCCGGTGGATATTGCTTATCCGTTGAGTAGATATATAGCTCATCCGTCGAGTAGATATATAGCTCATCCGTCGAGTAGATATATAGCTCATCCGTCGAGTAGATATTGCTCATCCGTCGAGTAAATGTTGTTCAACCATCGAGTTGATATATAGCTCATCCGTCGAGTAGATATTGCTCATCCGTCGAGTAGATATTGCTCATCCGTCGAGTAGATATTGCTCATCCGTCGATACTCTCTGGAGTTTGAATGACTTCTCGATAAGTCATTCTGGAGTTCTCGAATGACTTCTCTATAACATTAAATCTATGCCTTGTAGAGATCTTAACTTAGAACATTTCTCCAAACAAATTTATTCAACTCCAAACTTCTTCAGAATTCTTCTGAGACATGGTATTCTTGATCTTCTTCTAGATAGAATTCTTAGACTTAATACTGTTTTAGGAAAAAGATTCCAGTCTGCTCCTTTGCAATTTTACAGACTTTAAGTGTTATAAGTACATAATACAAATTTAGATAACAATACAACTTAATTAGGGTTGACAAGTTGTCTTTGTCTTGTTAAAGTACATACGTGTCTTTTACAACAATATGGGTAGAAATAAGAGTAAACTCCAGGTTCGGTGTCATATAAATATAATAAAAATATTGTAATATTGCTTAAAATAATATTTTTATGGATAAATTCACCAATATATTTTATTCTCATTTTCAGTTATAAAATAATAACAAATTTAAATTATAATGGAAGGAAAAGGGTAAGAAGAGATAAAAGAAAAGTAAGTAATTTTTTTTTAATTAATATAAATAAAATAAGGCATTCATAAATAACAACAGAGCATGAGACCCTATTTTAAAGCCACTTATTAAATGTGTTATATATTAGTTAAGGCCAACATTGAGTACCGGGGGGGGGGGGGCTTAATCGAAGTTATGGCATTATTTATTTTATTTATTCTTTGGATAATGATATTATTGTTATTATTGTTATTATTATTATTATTATTGAGTCATTAGTGACATAGTGATGATTGACTGTGGCACTAGCTAATCGTAATCCTACTTTAAAAAACAAAAACAGCAGAAGTGAAATTTAGAAATAAAAATATAAAATTCTTCAAATTATTGCCCAAATAGACAAACATGCCCGTGATAAACAGAAGCTACATAACATCACCAAGCTATAATACAAGCTATAAAACAAGTCTTTTCACATATTTTGTATCAATGGAGATATTAAAACTTTAAATTTTAATGGTGTGGGGTTTTAGAAGTTATTATCCCTAAAAATTGGTATAAACAATATTCAGATTGAGATTGATAAAATAGGTAAAATCGAAAGAGAAACGCCTAAAATCTAGGAAAAGATAAGATTGACTTTCCATAAAAAAGAAGGCGCGCCCTAAGAACGCGCCCAATTGATTGAGTAGCTGATTAACAGTTGTGATTATCATGTCTTAAAGGCGCGCCCTCAAACATGATGGAGGAGGCGCACCCAATTATTGAAAAGGAGGAGAGGAATTACTTGATTGGAATCTGTCCTGTAGTGAGCCTTAGGGCGCGCCCTAGGTAAGGAAGGCTCCTTGGACGGATTACTCGGACATGATTACTTTGACAGACTCATACTTTGGCTTGGACAGAATTAGAGCAAGCCCTAACGATGAATAAATTAGGGCGCGCCCTATGATGTAGAATGACATAGGAAGAGATCAAAGGCTGATGACACGGGGCGGCGCCAACATACATGAATGTTTGGGCGCGCCCTTAACTTCTACTTGACATATGAATGCAACTTTGGCATGCTACTTGGATGAACTCTCTGGAAGATTTAAGGAAGATGGAGAATGTTATTATTAACCTATTTGATGCAGGTACTCTATTGAAGAACTCCTTCCTGTAGCACGTCTACAGGAAAGGCGGTGTCCGTGGTCAGAGACCTCCAGGGGTATGCCTGGACTGAAGGCCTCCTCCTGTAGTCAATGGGTGTCCTCTGTAATAACCCCAATTTTTGAGAAATTTTGAAACCCTTATGAATAGTGTTTTTGCTGAACGAGAAAACTTTTCAGACCACACTATATAGGAGTACTTTTATGGAAATTCTAAGATCGTATTAGTATTCCATAAAGTAAATGAGTGTATGTAAAGGTCGTTAAAATTCGAATCCGGACACTTTGATTTTTCCCGAAAATCCATCAGATACCGAAAGAAATGAGTATAAGGTAACATGATTAAAAGGATTTAAATTCAAGGATTATAAGAGAGGATCATAAAAGGAATATAAAATATTGAGAAAGCTTTAGGGGAACCCAAGTAATAAGATCCCAGATATGATCCCTCAAACGACGAACGAGAACGAAAGTTAAGCGAACCGTAAAACAAATAAGCGACCAAGAGACAAGCTTGTACAAGAAGCCAAGGATTATGACATCATCAAACCACAAGGAAAGGACATGTGTTAAAAAGGTGACACAAGCATGGTGACATAAGCATGACAAAAAGAAGTGTGTTGTTGGTTGATTCTTGGCCATGCAAAAGTTACCATGGTAAAAGATCAAAATTGCCAAGCCAAAAAGGAAATCAACCAAGCAAAATATCATAACACAAAAATTAAAAATTTGACTTTGCTCCCATGAAGAGAAGCTCTCGGCCAAAACAAACCCAGCAACTTGAAATTGTCATATCTCCTTCAATACTCACTCAAATGTTGTGTTCTATAGCTCTTTGGAAAGGTATTGAGATAGCCTACAACTCTTGTTCACAAGTCTCTTCCAAATAAGCATGGTAAGACCCTCATTTTTACAGTTCTTTAAATCGGACTTTTAGAAACTTCAAAGCCTAACTTTGCATTCTTGATTTCTTTGGAAAGATCAAGCTTGTAGGAGGCTCCATAAGGCTTCCTAGTAACTTTCCACCCTCCAAGAAAGGTATAAATCTTCACACCCTTTAGTAATAAGTTTTAATGTTGAAGTTTGGTGATGGTTTGGATGGATGAGTAGTTATTCGAACGATAAGCATGATTCGAGCTTAATTGTTAAGTAGTTTAGTTGAATTTGGAGATGTTATAATATATGATTGGATTGAGATCCTTGAGCTTATTATGACTGAAATCAGTATCATTGATATGTATCTTGAGTTTTTGTTGATTGGTAGTTGGATTGATATGATTTGGAATGGTAAAAAAATTGGGAAATCGCGTAAACATAGCCGTCGTAATGTCCGATTTTCTTTGGACTGTTTTTGTGCATAACATTAGGACCCGAGAACCCCCTGCTAGATTGTGACCACTGCCATGTTTAGATAGCTCATGTTACGAGCTTCGTTTTGATATGTAGTTCGTTCGATTCCGATTTACGGTTTAGGAGAAACGACCGTTTCAAGTAACGGCGTTTCACGAACGAAACTTTTTCCCTCGCCTTACTTTGAAATGTAGGTTAAAGACCAAAAAGGGTTAATTAATGCATGAAACATTTATGGTAAGTGTTTTAGGCAGTTGGTAAGTCACTCGCGAAGGAATCGCTTTAAAACTCGTAAAGGTTAAATTATTAAAAATGAAGGAGCCGAGGGTACCCGAGTGACTTAAGCAAATCAGTGAGCGCAAAATCAAGCGTTAGAGTCTAAGTTAGTTAAAGTATAGATTTACAAGTGATTTTGGTTTAATTCCAACTTACTTGTTGTTTATAGGTTACCAGACTCGTCCCGAGCCTTTTATCACCCCAAGTCGCTCAGGCAAGTTTTCTACCCGTTATACTGTTGTTGTGATGAATATATGTATATGCATTATCTTGCGATAGATGCATGTTGGTTAATTAGCAAATGTTGCGATATATTGAAGCATGCTGATATGGTATATATATATATGCATGCCTGTTTCGTATTCTTGATTTATATATCTGTTGGTTCAAGTGCTTATTCGTTGCATAATACCTATGCTAGAGATAAGCGGTATTTGCGTATACCCTTAGTATAGGGACCCAAAGGTGAAAACATTTTCTAAAACCGGGAGTCGAGGATCCCGAGTAGATTTTATATATATATATATATTTATATATATATATGGTTATAGTTTTCAAAACTATTAATCGAATAAGGTTTATTCGATAACTTTATTTTATTATTGAATATTATCTTGAATATTCATTCGAGGACTTATGACTCCTTTATATTATTTATTGAATATTATCTTGAATATTCATTCGAGGACTTATGACTCTTTTATATTATTTATTGAATATTATCTTGAATATTCATTCGAGGACTTATGACTCCTTTATATTATTTATTGAATATTATCTTGAATATTCATTCGAGGACTTATGACTCTTTTATTTTATTTATTGAATATTATTTGAATATTCATTTGAGGATGTATGACTCCTTTATTTTATTTAATGAATATTATTTATAATATTCATTCGAAGTATTATGACTCAGCTTATTTTATTTATTGAATATTATTTGAATATTCATTTGAGGATCTATGACTCCGATTATTTGCTGAGGTATATTCTTTATTCTATTAAAGAATAAGGTGTTAATAATCAAACTTATTTTCGATTATTCAAATAAAGATAATACTTTCATATAAGTATATCTTTGGTTATTTAATGTTTATTTCAAGTATAAGTTAATACTTCTACTTCAATTATTTTTATAAAGATTATTCTTTATGGGAATATTATTTAAAATAATAATATTCAGTCATTTTCTAAAATATTCTGGGGACTGATTTACTTCATTAAATCAGCCTTACTCCAAACACTCTTTAAAGTGTTTTCGAGTCTTCAAAATGATTTTTAAAAGTCAGAGCGGATCCCAAAAAACTCATTTTTATATTTAAGATCTTCCTTTTAAGGGGATTTAAATACTCGCTCAAAACCTGGGGAATCCGGCTCTGTGGTGTATTTTATATTCGCAACAAGGTTGCAGATTTGGTAAATGAATTGATTACTTGCCCAACGTTCGGGAAGTAAGCCCCTCTCATTGAGTCGGCATAAGCGACAGGCCGAGGTACGGTCTATTATTGTGTAAGTGGCTCAGTGGGAGTCCATCAAATGCATAGGTGGCTGAGTGGCAGTCCAGCATAGGTCTTAATTATGACCAGGGTGATGACCAGTGGGGAATTCGTCCATCTACTAGTAGAAAAGGTTACTTATTGGTATCTTTGCCTGATCAGCAAGATATCGGGTTTATGCCAAAATTCTTTTCCTTTCCAAAATTCATTGGATGTTTCGAACTCTGTTCATACTTCACATAACAGAGGTTCCAGGAAATGTTTAAAGGGATATATATATGTGGTTATATATATATCGGGACTAAATAAAGTATCTCATAACTTTTTCATTCAATAATCTTTCAAAGATTGAATCTATTCAAGTCTTATCTTGTGGTCTCATCAGTGGGATGAACTTTTGAAATTGATTATAACTTGAACGGTGGTAGTTCAAGTAATATTGGGAATGATATAAATGTAGTGAAGTATTTGGTAACTTCATCTTTTAAACTTATATCTAATTAATAATTGTCTTATGAATGACAAAGATTTTCAGAAAAACGTTGAGACAAGGTTAGATATATGAGATCACCTTGCAACGATATTTTTTATATACAGTTATACACTGGGACTTTGTGTATATTATGCATGGAAGAGGACTTCCAATATTTTGAAAAGTATATATGTATATATATATATACTGAATATTTTGCGACTTCATCGCATTAAGTTATCAACTTGGGTCATTTCTTTTGACCAAGACTTTCATAAGTATTATGAGTAGGCTCATATATTGTAAATAATTATGCATATTATTTTGGTGGGCTTGCTGCTCACCCTTGCTTTCTTCTTTCATCACACAACAACAGTTAGGAAAGATGACCAGACTCCAGCAGACCCAGCGCAAGCGCGTGGAAAGCGTTCCGCGTCTTCCCGTTGATGTCGTAGCTGCTATAGCTGTAGAGGTAGATCTATTGTAGATTAGACCATCTGCTTTTGGAGAATCAATTATGTATAATTATAACTTGGGGCAGATAATGGCAATTAACTGTAAATTTATCAAGTAATCGTTTTGGGTTGTAATAACTTTTAAATTGTGGATTCAAAGACTTGTACTTATTTGAATTTCATCTCTGAGACTATAACGGGTTGTGGTGTATGTTAGTGTGGGGTCACAGCATAAGGTTGGTTATTATTAATTAAGTGAAGTGATATTGTGGAAAGAAAGACCGTGACGACCCGGATCCCCGACCCCGGATCTGGGGGCTGTTACAGAAATGGTATCAGAGCTAAGCGTTATAAACCTCAGAGATGATGGGACGTTAAGATAATAAGTTCACTAAGATAATAAGAACTCTTGCCAAGTTCATAGTCGGACTACCTAACGTAGTACTGACAGTTAAAACCCTTATGGGAACCCTTATAAATGTAGCGATAGAAGCGTAGTTCATTATCGTATATGGTAGCGGGACTCCGAATCCTGAAGTTGAGGAACATCAACGCGATGATGTTTTATTACTAATTGGAGATGGGATTGTGGATCCGATAGAGTGTCCTAACGCAGGACCGGATGATGTTGATATTGAGGATGTAGCGGTTGAGGATGTTGTCCTAGAAGGGATAGTTGTTGAGGAGGATCCCATGGAGGATCCTGACAGGATTGGATAAAGGACCACTGATGAATTGATGACCATGGTTTGGTCGACTACCAGAGGTAGGATTGGCCGGTCACTACCGGAGGTTCGTTCAAGTTGTAAAGATAGTAGCCTCTTTAACGCGGCTTACTCGTAAGACTGAGAAGTTCGAATGGACAGAGAAATGCGAGAACAGCTTTCAAGAACTGAAGCAGAGGTTGGTGATGGCCCCTATGCTGGCATTGCCGGATGGAAAAGGTGATTTTGTGAAGTGTAGTGACGCTTCGCACAAGGAATTAGGGTGCTTCTTATATAGCACAGCAAGATAATCGCGTCTGCGTCAAGATAATTAAGGGAATTTAAAATTCGATATCCCCACCCATGAGCTTGGGCTCGTGGCAATAGTTTTACCCTAAAGATTGGAGGCACTACTTGTATGGAGAGAAGTGCGAGAATTACCTAAGCCATAAGTGCTCTAGTACATTCTTACGTAGAAAGAGCTCAACATACGCCAGAGGAGGCGGTTAGAGCTAATCAAGAATTATGATTGGGAGATTCTTTATCATTCGGGGAAAGCCAATATGGTGGCTGATGCCCTTAGTAAAAAGGAGAGACTCAAGATGATAATGTCTTTTGGAGAGTTTATAAGAGATTTTGAGAAAATGGAAATAGTAGTGAAGGTAACCGGAGCCGGTACCGAAAAGCTGTTGAGATAGCAATACAGCCCGAATTATTGGAAAAGATCATATTGTGCCAGAAAAGTTATGAATGAAGGCAGAGAGCCAACAAATAGATAAGAGGTTAATACCGAGAAAGATGAGAAGGGAATAATGAGGTATTCCTACAGAATTTGGGTTCCAAATGTTCAAGAGCTTAAAGATGAGAACTTAGATGAGAGCCATAGTTTGAGGAATAAGATTTAGAGTAAACCCTGAACGTGATAGTCAGGGAGGTCGCCATCAAGATAGAAGGAACCCATGACATAATGGAGTGGAAAATGAGGATTTTAAATTAAAAGATGACCCCAATTATGGGGAGTAGGATGAAACATTTCATAATAAGGAAACAGAAAGTCGAGTAAGGAAAGGAGACCCGAGACGGTACTCCTATACGGCAATTCATGGACCTGTCTAAAGAGAACTTAGACTATTATCTCCAACCACCACCCTGAGGAGACAGTGCGGTGGGAAATTCTTTCAGGACCTTTAAATCGCTAAGCTCTCAGAGTTCCAAGGAACAAACTGACCCAGTCGAGGCAAGAGCCTGGCTAAAGGAAATAGATGAATCATTTGAGATTCTAAATGATTGACGAACCACAAAAGACTGTTTTGTCACTTACCCTCCCAAGAGAGAGACCACCCGCTGGTGAAAGGCCAAGGAAGGCACGGAGCAAGAGATTATAATAAACTGATTAAAGTTCAGCCAATTGTTTTCGGGATCGTAATTCCCAAGGTTATGGAATAGTGTAAAAGCTTTAGAGCCAGAACAAAGGCAGACGAGTATGATGAATTATGAATTTAAGTTGTAAAAGTTGTCAAGATTCGTTCTAAGGGCATGAATCCAGAATGACGGGATGTCGAAATCAATGCTTATGTTGTGTTGGTTCATGAAATAACGATAAGAGAAAGGAATATAAAGGCAAGAGAGTTTGAGGAATGATAAGGGAGTCGGGTATGAGGAAACCCTAAAGACTCGTAGCAATAGAAATAAGAAAGTATGTAATCATTGGTATGACGGTGATTCACCATGAGTTAAAATTGATGGTTGAAGGCATAAGAGTTATGTATATTTTATCCCCCTTTAAGTTGGGAGGATTCGAGGAAACCTTGAGATAATTCGAAGGATAAATAATGAGACGCGGATAGACTAAGGGGATAAGAAAGTAAGAAATTAAGAAAATTGGATGAAGGAAGTGACCTTCAAGAAGGTGAAGTGTAAGACCGGTGGCATGATACCCAGAAAGGGAGACGCCAGATATGAAAGATATCCCAACATTGAGGTGACTGTTGAGATAAACAACAAAAGTAAATAAGGAATTATTAAGAAGAAGTTCACGTTGAACATGACCAATATCTTCCAGAACATCCATGTTATCATTACCAAATCAGGAAAGAAAAGCGGATGACCATTGTTATCTTTTGGAGGCCATATGGATTGACCTCAATATTGAATAAGGATGCTATTGTGAAATTCGGTATAGACTATCGAGGTGGGAATGATTGAATAAGATACCCTTATCAGGGATATATGACTTTATTTATCCATGGAAGGATGCTTGTACTTTTTTTAAAGGTGGAATTAAGGATAGAGCATCGGTAACTTAAAATGAATCCTAGGGGAATGCATAAAGGTTGGCATTTCACCCTTAATAGGGACAGTATGAGTTTTGACAGTATGATTTGGAAAGGATTAAGGTAACAACAACCTTTAAGTATCAGTGGAGAAAATTTTTCAGAAACATATAGATAATGGTTCTAGTATTAGTAAAGGGTATGTTGATATGCCCTGTATCTAGGGAATACAGGAGGAACGAATCAAGGATAACCTTAGAGGTTTTACAAGGAGAAAGGTAATATTCAAAATTCTCAAGAATAGAAATGTTGATAAAGAAAAATGACGTAATTATAATGATGCCAAATGGGGCACGTGTTAAACCACGAGAAAGTATGGATCGAACCAGTAATGGTCGAAATTGTTCAGGGCAATTAGGACTTAAGATAAAAGATGTTCTAATTATGATTGAGAGTCAGTCATGACAGTGATTAACCTCTAAAGACTGAGGGGATAACTTATGGAAAAATGGAAATTTTTTTTTAACTCATCAGATTTTAAGGAAAACATCTTCACATAAGCTGTGATTGAAATGAGGTAGAAAATTTAGTTGAAGGTGGTTAAAAGACATTGATTATAAGGAATTATTACTATCAGGAAAGGCCAAAGAGGTGGCCGACACTTTAACGGTAAAAGGATAATTATAGGCGCTTGTGCCAAAGGAATACAGTGATGATGGTTAAAGCTATGAAGGTTGTATTATGGTTTGGAAGATTGACATTCCTTCTGATGACTGTGCAATACCCAACCGTAATAGTAGTTGGTAAAGGTTTAAATTGTGTAATCGCCATGAACGGGCTATCTATCTTAGAAGGTCCTATCTTGAGATAAGCCAGGACCATGTTTCAAAAAGGACCAAACAAACCTTTGAGTTAAGTCTTCTATTGAAGGCATATGATTAAGAATGGTATTAACCTGCTATCGGTGCTTTGATTGAAACTCTTCTGAAATTTTATATGCTTCATGTCATGTATGTATGTCAGGATCAGGAGTGTTCTTCATGAATCAGGAATGGTGATTATGTTACCTCCTTAGAAGGATTTGTTACGACATGGATAGACTCCGTATGGTTAGCTATTAAGACTTCATGGAAAATGAATGACTACAGTGGGTCAGTGGTGGACCATAGTAAGGCAGCAATGATTCTGCGAGTAATGAGCTGATTACAACCGTGAGAGTTGTATTGGAATGGGTGTTGAGATTGAGTACCACTAATCGGGTCGTTGTAGTGTATAAGTTATCATTGATAGACTAATTAAGTAGAGTATCTACCTAGTGAATAATTATTCTTTCTTATCAATAGAGAGTCGTATTATTATACGAGGAAGGTTGCGGTGCAAGCATAGAATTCAAGTAACGATGATGTCTAGAATGAGATCCCAGATTCGATTTTCGATGTCGAGGGAGTTTCAAAGGTAATTGTGTATAAGCTCGAGGAAAAGTGTGGGTCCATAGAATGATGGACGGGATAGCGAAAATATTTAGGCATGGGAAATACGAGGCTATAATGCTTAATGTTGATTTATATACGTATATGTTTTGTTCTCCTATGACAAACCTCTATAGTTCAGAGGTAGGTTCCAAGCCAGATATTTTGTGGCAGTATATTTTTTTCATATATACAATTCTCTTCAGTTCGTTCTTTTCTCTTCTTTTCATTTCATGTAAGCTGAGAAGAACAACCCTTCCAGAAGGGGAGGTATTGCCGAATGACTATCTATCTTTGTGATAGAAGCCTAGTAGGATACCACATGTTGTTTAATTGCTTGTCAAGTACTAAAGGCTGGCCACCTTCTGTACTAACTATGCGATATAACAAGTGTTCATGATCATAGTGATCTCTCAACGAATTCCTTTACTTCTATATGATTGATCAAATTTTGGAAAATAGAAACAACTGAAAAAGGAGTAATAAAGTGGTGGTAGTATGCGGAATGGGAACACATTCGTGATACTAAGGTTGGCATGGTTATTAAAAGGTTATAGAACGCTAACGAGCAAAAGTATAACCAGTATAATATTAGGAACGGAAGGTGATAGCGATTACGAACTGGAAAAGAATGAGTATTGAGAAGCAAAAGTTCTAATGCTAAAAGCTATAATGAGAGTCTGTGCAATAGACTTGAAAGAATTTAGAATGATCACTTAATTCGGATTGAGTTATCTTACGATAATAGATCATATGTCATTATCGAGATGTCGCCTTATGAGATTCTTGAGGGAAGATAATGTCGATCTCCCTTATGTTAGGATGAAGTTGTAGAGCGTAAGATGCTCGGACCCGCAGTAGTCCAAAGGACCAGGGATATAATAGATCTAATCAGAGGACGACTGGTAGTAGCCAGGAAGGACATAAGAAGTATGTCGATTTGACACGAAAGGACAAAGAGTATGAAATAGGGGACCTAGTAATGTTATAGGTATCCCTTGGAAAGGATTGATGAGGTTCGGAAAGAAAGGAAAGCTAATTCTACAATTTGTTGGACCCTTGGATATATTAAGACGTTTGGGAAGTTAGCATATGAGCTAGCCCTAACCCCGAACATGTAGCAAGTTCATAACGTGTTCCACGTATCAATGATAAGGAAGTGTAATTCGGATGCCAGTCAAATAGAGGCATATGAGCGCATAGATATGCAACCCGACGTAACCTATATGGAGCAACCAGGAAGGGTTATAGAATGAAAAGGAACAAGTGCTTAGGAGAAGGATTATCAAACTAGGCAGAGTTTGGTGGTAGAACCACAATGTGGAAAATTGACTCGAGAGTTAGAAAGTGTAATGCTAAGAAAGTATCCCCATTTATTTTCTATCTGATTCCGGGACGGAATCCTTTTAAGGAGGGGAGACTGTAATAACCCCAATTTTTGAGAAATTTTGAAACCCTTATGAATAGTGTTTTTGCTGAACGAGAAAACTTTTCAGACCACACTATATAGGAGTACTTTTATGGAAATTCTAAGATCGTATTAGTATTCCATAAAGTAAATGAGTGTATGTAAAGGTCGTTAAAATTCGAATCCGGACACTTTGATTTTTCCCGAAAATCCATCAGATACCGAAAGAAATGAGTATAAGGTAACATGATTAAAAGGATTTAAATTCAAGGATTATAAGAGAGGATCATAAAAGGAATATAAAATATTGAGAAAGCTTTAGGGGAACCCAAGTAATAAGATCCCAGATATGATCCCTCAAACGACGAACGAGAACGAAAGTTAAGCGAACCGTAAAACAAATAAGCGACCAAGAGACAAGCTTGTACAAGAAGCCAAGGATTATGACATCATCAAACCACAAGGAAAGGACATGTGTTAAAAAGGTGACACAAGCATGGTGACATAAGCATGACAAAAAGAAGTGTGTTGTTGGTTGATTCTTGGCCATGCAAAAGTTACCATGGTAAAAGATCAAAATTGCCAAGCCAAAAAGGAAATCAACCAAGCAAAATATCATAACACAAAAATTAAAAATTTGACTTTGCTCCCATGAAGAGAAGCTCTCGGCCAAAACAAACCCAGCAACTTGAAATTGTCATATCTCCTTCAATACTCACTCAAATGTTGTGTTCTATAGCTCTTTGGAAAGGTATTGAGATAGCCTACAACTCTTGTTCACAAGTCTCTTCCAAATAAGCATGGTAAGACCCTCATTTTTACAGTTCTTTAAATCGGACTTTTAGAAACTTCAAAGCCTAACTTTGCATTCTTGATTTCTTTGGAAAGATCAAGCTTGTAGGAGGCTCCATAAGGCTTCCTAGTAACTTTCCACCCTCCAAGAAAGGTATAAATCTTCACACCCTTTAGTAATAAGTTTTAATGTTGAAGTTTGGTGATGGTTTGGATGGATGAGTAGTTATTCGAACGATAAGCATGATTCGAGCTTAATTGTTAAGTAGTTTAGTTGAATTTGGAGATGTTATAATATATGATTGGATTGAGATCCTTGAGCTTATTATGACTGAAATCAGTATCATTGATATGTATCTTGAGTTTTTGTTGATTGGTAGTTGGATTGATATGATTTGGAATGGTAAAAAAATTGGGAAATCGCGTAAACATAGCCGTCGTAATGTCCGATTTTCTTTGGACTGTTTTTGTGCATAACATTAGGACCCGAGAACCCCCTTCTAGATTGTGACCACTGCCATGTTTAGATAGCTCATGTTACGAGCTTCGTTTTGATATGTAGTTCGTTCGATTCCGATTTACGGTTTAGGAGAAACGACCGTTTCAAGTAACGGCGTTTCACGAACGAAACTTTTTCCCTCGCCTTACTTTGAAATGTAGGTTAAAGACCAAAAAGGGTTAATTAATGCATGAAACATTTATGGTAAGTGTTTTAGGCAGTTGGTAAGTCACTCGCGAAGGAATCGCTTTAAAACTCGTAAAGGTTAAATTATTAAAAATGAAGGAGCCGAGGGTACCCGAGTGACTTAAGCAAATCAGTGAGCGCAAAATCAAGCGTTAGAGTCTAAGTTAGTTAAAGTATAGATTTACAAGTGATTTTGGTTTAATTCCAACTTACTTGTTGTTTATAGGTTACCAGACTCGTCCCGAGCCTTTTATCACCCCAAGTCGCTCAGGCAAGTTTTCTACCCGTTATACTGTTGTTGTGATGAATATATGTATATGCATTATCTTGCGATAGATGCATGTTGGTTAATTAGCAAATGTTGCGATATATTGAAGCATGCTGATATGGTATATATATATATGCATGCCTGTTTCGTATTCTTGATTTATATATCTGTTGGTTCAAGTGCTTATTCGTTGCATAATACCTATGCTAGAGATAAGCGGTATTTGCGTATACCCTTAGTATAGGGACCCAAAGGTGAAAACATTTTCTAAAACCGGGAGTCGAGGATCCCGAGTAGATTTTATATATATATATATATTTATATATATATATGGTTATAGTTTTCAAAACTATTAATCGAATAAGGTTTATTCGATAACTTTATTTTATTATTGAATATTATCTTGAATATTCATTCGAGGACTTATGACTCCTTTATATTATTTATTGAATATTATCTTGAATATTCATTCGAGGACTTATGACTCTTTTATATTATTTATTGAATATTATCTTGAATATTCATTCGAGGACTTATGACTCCTTTATATTATTTATTGAATATTATCTTGAATATTCATTCGAGGACTTATGACTCTTTTATTTTATTTATTGAATATTATTTGAATATTCATTTGAGGATGTATGACTCCTTTATTTTATTTAATGAATATTATTTATAATATTCATTCGAAGTATTATGACTCAGCTTATTTTATTTATTGAATATTATTTGAATATTCATTTGAGGATCTATGACTCCGATTATTTGCTGAGGTATATTCTTTATTCTATTAAAGAATAAGGTGTTAATAATCAAACTTATTTTCGATTATTCAAATAAAGATAATACTTTCATATAAGTATATCTTTGGTTATTTAATGTTTATTTCAAGTATAAGTTAATACTTCTACTTCAATTATTTTTATAAAGATTATTCTTTATGGGAATATTATTTAAAATAATAATATTCAGTCATTTTCTAAAATATTCTGGGGACTGATTTACTTCATTAAATCAGCCTTACTCCAAACACTCTTTAAAGTGTTTTCGAGTCTTCAAAATGATTTTTAAAAGTCAGAGCGGATCCCAAAAAACTCATTTTTATATTTAAGATCTTCCTTTTAAGGGGATTTAAATACTCGCTCAAAACCTGGGGAATCCGGCTCTGTGGTGTATTTTATATTCGCAACAAGGTTGCAGATTTGGTAAATGAATTGATTACTTGCCCAACGTTCGGGAAGTAAGCCCCTCTCATTGAGTCGGCATAAGCGACAGGCCGAGGTACGGTCTATTATTGTGTAAGTGGCTCAGTGGGAGTCCATCAAATGCATAGGTGGCTGAGTGGCAGTCCAGCATAGGTCTTAATTATGACCAGGGTGATGACCAGTGGGGAATTCGTCCATCTACTAGTAGAAAAGGTTACTTATTGGTATCTTTGCCTGATCAGCAAGATATCGGGTTTATGCCAAAATTCTTTTCCTTTCCAAAATTCATTGGATGTTTCGAACTCTGTTCATACTTCACATAACAGAGGTTCCAGGAAATGTTTAAAGGGATATATATATGTGGTTATATATATATCGGGACTAAATAAAGTATCTCATAACTTTTTCATTCAATAATCTTTCAAAGATTGAATCTATTCAAGTCTTATCTTGTGGTCTCATCAGTGGGATGAACTTTTGAAATTGATTATAACTTGAACGGTGGTAGTTCAAGTAATATTGGGAATGATATAAATGTAGTGAAGTATTTGGTAACTTCATCTTTTAAACTTATATCTAATTAATAATTGTCTTATGAATGACAAAGATTTTCAGAAAAACGTTGAGACAAGGTTAGATATATGAGATCACCTTGCAACGATATTTTTTATATACAGTTATACACTGGGACTTTGTGTATATTATGCATGGAAGAGGACTTCCAATATTTTGAAAAGTATATATGTATATATATATATACTGAATATTTTGCGACTTCATCGCATTAAGTTATCAACTTGGGTCATTTCTTTTGACCAAGACTTTCATAAGTATTATGAGTAGGCTCATATATTGTAAATAATTATGCATATTATTTTGGTGGGCTTGCTGCTCACCCTTGCTTTCTTCTTTCATCACACAACAACAGTTAGGAAAGATGACCAGACTCCAGCAGACCCAGCGCAAGCGCGTGGAAAGCGTTCCGCGTCTTCCCGTTGATGTCGTAGCTGCTATAGCTGTAGAGGTAGATCTATTGTAGATTAGACCATCTGCTTTTGGAGAATCAATTATGTATAATTATAACTTGGGGCAGATAATGGCAATTAACTGTAAATTTATCAAGTAATCGTTTTGGGTTGTAATAACTTTTAAATTGTGGATTCAAAGACTTGTACTTATTTGAATTTCATCTCTGAGACTATAACGGGTTGTGGTGTATGTTAGTGTGGGGTCACAGCATAAGGTTGGTTATTATTAATTAAGTGAAGTGATATTGTGGAAAGAAAGACCGTGACGACCCGGATCCCCGACCCCGGATCTGGGGGCTGTTACATCCTCATTGGGGATGTGGGGTGAAATCTGGTGTGTGCTTTGGGAGCTCTGTCTCTGTAGTCAAAGGGTGTCCTCGTTGGGAGACTTCGGAGTATCCTGCACTTTGCACCTAAAAGCTTGGGATCACTTGTCCTACAATCTGGTAGGGGCTCCTTATCAGGGAACAAGGATGCGTCCAATATTTGGGGTGAACCACGGCTATACCTGCGTCCGCGGACGAGAGAAACAGCTAGTAGCGGAGGGTTATCCTTGAGCCACCACTAACCCTAAGCAATCTCAGCCCCAATAATTATCACCACCAAACACTGTTCATCTTTTCCGACGAATACTGTTCATCGAATCCATCGGTTACTGTTCACGTTTCCGACGAAGAACCGCCATCACAGATCTTATTTCTGGCTACGAACCTCAAGTTTTGTTGCTCTCAAATTCCTCCGTCAACGGAAGTCATAGTATGAATATTAGTAAAAGGGAGGAGATAAGATATCTTGATGACAAAAAAGGTCTACATCGCCATGTAAATGTAAATGAGGGCAACTTCACTAATCATAAGTCTATAACAAAATAGCCAAGTAAGCTTTATCATGCAACATTTACCATTAGTTTTGTTTATACATTTAAATATGCATAATGTTAAGTGAACATACATATGAAATTAATAAGAGATGAAAGTCAAATACATTTTCTTGGAAGAACACACTCATATCTGAAACTCGAAACTTTAGACCTCTTTGTTAGTTTTTAGGAGTCGAACAAAAACGTACTATGAGTACCTTTGTACTAACCATTTGATCAAATCCGTTAATTCATAATTTCAGTTCGATGAAGTCAAGAACTCTTGTGAACTGAACTAATTTATACTATATGTTCTTCACCAAATCTCGAAGTACTTGTGATGATCATGTATAAGCTATCTAATAATTAAGAGCCGGAAATAGTACATGATTGCCATGTATAACTCCAAATTCCGTTGGCAGGACCATAAAAATCAATTCTACATGTTACAATGCTAAAATTGGACACTAAGATACAAAAGCAGAAAATCAGAGTACCAGGTATTTTGCATATATATATCAAGATATTGTGGATTTGTACTGCAATGTGTGCAATTTAAGTTGAGAGTAAATTTGAATATAATTTCATTAGAAACTCTCCAATATATAAGCCCATTAGGCTAATTGGTACACAAAATTGGGAACTCTCAAAGGATGTATGGTACCATCCTCAACAAGCCCTCATGATCATCAACCTAACTAATCACTACTATTTACACTTGAAGAAGATTGAAAAATAAGATACTAATTATTAGAAGAGAAGGACTATCTAGTGTTCATTCATGCCAGCAAAGGAGCATGACTACACATCTTCTAATGATGTAAAGTCTAGCTCTTTGTTGTCTCAACACTCCACCAAGTCCTTTGCTTGCTATCCTTCTCTTGGATCCTCTAATGCTACTGGTGCCACTGCTGCTCATCATCTTCATTTTTCTTGATCTTTGTTTATGTGTTTTGTAAGAGAAGAGAGTTGGGATTCTTAGTTGAAATGAGAAGAAGTTGATGATATTGAATTGGGAGGGATTAATTAAGTGAACAAGGGGGGGTTCTTATAGGATGGTGAATGAAGTGGTCCTGGCTTTATATTGGTCTATTAAAGTGCCAACTATGTGGGCATCAAAGGATGTGCAGTGCTCCCTTAGCTCACCAGACAGTACCTTATGGGTCCTACTTTCCCACTTGTGATTCCATGACAAATACACACAACCCCCCTTCATTTATTCATACACATCTGTGGATGCATATTCTACTGTTTGCTCTTGTCATTCACTTTCTAATTATTGTATGCAAGAGATCATCCACCACAATAGTCAAAAATCATAAAATCATACTCAATTTGGTACAGCAGAAGCCATAGTAGTCCTAGTTGGAACATTTAAAAGTACACAAGGTAAATACTTCCACACTCCTCAAATACTAGTCGCTTTTGAAAAAACGACGCATGTTAAAAATGGAAACCGTCTTGTTTTTAAACTAGAGAGTTGCATTAGTATCAAGTATCAACAAACTACTGAGACATGTCATGTTGTCATGGTTATTATCAGATGCATTTGGCCACAACAATTATATGCTTGCAAGACATAAAAATGATTACATGATATATATATATATATATATATATACAGAAATGGTTCATGACAAACGATTATTAACAATATATTATGAAATGTTATTCTGCAGTACGTAAAATGATGTGCACGGTATATTCCATCAAAAACTTTACTATACACGTGTAGCATAATAACACTCCCCCTTATGTTATGTTGCAGCAATCTCTTCCTTGTTACTTCAATTTTAAAACAGTGACCATAAGAAAACAAGGGGAGTACTGTTTTACCAATGTCATCTGCTCTTAAATATAATTGTTGGGTGTCAACAACAAACATAGTGGGTGTGTCATTACAACAATAAGGCAACAAACGCCTTATATAGATATGACCCTGCTCAAAATTGTTGTTGATGAGGAGGTCATATTATTAGTAGAAGTCATATATATCTACATTACACACACAAGATATTTATGTAGTTTATGTGCACACAAGCAACACACTAGAATGACATTGCAACCACTTAATAAGACGTTGGAGGTTTTGAGTTGAATCCTACTTAATAATGCACGTCTTAACCACTAAAAGCACATATTAGTTAGTGACTAATGACCCCATTTCAACTTAATTATCACTTTTAATATGTGCACGTCCATGTATGATCATTCCAGTGGGATTCACACGAATGCATATGTTGTCACAAGGTGGAATCGAACGCTAAGTCAAATGTCATCAGATGTGTGCATGTTATATGAATACTTTGCATGCCTGTACTCCATTCACTACAAATTAACAGTCAAAGGTATTGCACGTGAAACTCCAATTACCGTGCCAAATTATGACTAAATATGTTGTTTACTTAAGCTAAGCAACAGAAGGACTAATAAGATACAAGTACCAAAGCACAAACACTAATTAACAGACAAATGAATAGATCAATTACTACTTGGTGACATTCAAATTAAGCAATAGACCACTACTTGCTTTGTCTCGTGTTCCTCCCCCTGTATAATACACGGACCTCATCTCTACTGATAATATTCTCTTCTCTGTCTCTGATCAAACACACCTCCGCGGCTTGCCGGCTTCACATTGATGCTAAATGGTTATATATGGTTTATGCTATAGCTCTCGAGACGTAGCTTTATCTTACACATGCGTTTAGCAAGGATCGGAGGTTCAAATTTCAGTGCGTGAATATTTAAATTTATGTCATCGATCACATAAATGCATTCAGTAAACACATTAAAATGCATAATTAAAGACGGTAATCTATTAAGCAGTATATTATGTATGATTAAATTAAGATAACAGATAATGCAGTATGTTCAAAATGTTCCAGGCTTAGTTGAAGTGTCCCATGCTGGATAACATATTTATATATGTGGGAGTAATGTGTATTAAAAATTGGAGCGAGGCTAATGAAGTAGAACGTGCAGGTCATGTGCCTCATACTCCTGATGTTCCTGCTAGACTCGACAGTCGACATCATCTACTCTACCACTGAGATATTATTTTGTAATTCAAACTTATAATTTAATGCTCTGGCCATCAAATACAGTTGTTCTTCACAGCTCACGTTTTGAATCTCCAAAAGAGTGCAAGTACGGCAGTTTGCAAAAATGATAACCAAAGTGTAAAGTGTTCTGGATATTTGTCCATACTTTTGATTAGATACTATTCTATTAATTGTCATGCTAGCTGATGCACTTAACTTTTAATTCCATACTAGTATAGTATTCTATTAAGCTTACAATCCAACATTCGTATGTTTGAGTATTCTTTAAAAATGTGATTAATAAACACTCTTTCAGAAAGTTCTAACTCTGATCATCATCTTGTTGTTAGAGTGTTGGATTGCAAATGCTTGGACTAGCGCAAAAGGATTGGCCCAAAAACACTCTCATGTTGATATGTAATTTATACCCTACTCAGATTTGAACTAATATAAAGAGTTACATAATTCTTCAAGGAATAGCTCGATAGGAAGGCCCAAAACAGTTCCATTAATTTTCGAAAGTTCCAAGAACCTGGGATTGCTATAGTCATTATAGAGTGTATTATTGATCATGCGTTTAAATGAATACAGCAAGCCCCAACATGTTCTTATTCTTAAACAAATTTCACATGGAAACAGAAGTATTCTCAAAAATGATTAGGAGTAGTAATGGAGTTGTGTGTTCTTGCATGCACATCGAAGTTCCTAAATCAAATATGGAATTTTAGGAAGCTTGTACGAAGGACGCCATTTAAATTATGAGTTTATCAGAATTAGCCAAGCTACATCTCCAGAAAACAAGTAATCAGCACGTTTAGCAGGTTCATTAAGTAGTTCTTACTCAATAAACAGCAACAGATCTGCTGGCCTATGTATTCAAATAAACATAGGCACTTGAACGATGGTTAAACCTGAATAAATTATACATGTGCATGGAATATTTATTCTAGCAATTGTACTTGGTATGCTTATTTTTTCCAGAAACAAGAGTGCCACCAGGAATGAGGCTGGCCAACAGTCAGCTACTTAATGAAGACCACCACAAAATTACACTAAGTGGCACCGTCTCGCTAATGAACTGCGACTAAATATATTGTGCATAATTTGAAAATGATCGGGTAAGAGGGTTCGAATGCTAGAATATAAAATCCTCGAAAGGATCTTCCTCTAACACCTTAAGATTTTATCATAGCTCCGGAAGGACTCAGATTCGATTTCATATAACCTTCAACGTTCTCACAATTTATAATGGACATGTAAGGTAAAGTTATGCCCCAAAGACGGGCGCATTTTAACAAATTACAACTCTCCTAAAATCTAGAGATACAGGGTTTGTTTTAGCTTTAAGAGGAAGATGAGTGTTACGTGAGTACTGAGATCAAAGACCTATGTGTGCCTGGTTCGTGGCCATTTATTTATTTTTGATGCTAAATAAGCTGCATGGCCATATTTAGTAATAATAGTAATACAATGAAACCACCACATTCTAATTCCCGAATTTCCAGTTTTTTCTTGTGGTTAATTCATTTTCTTTTCTTTCTTTGTTTCTTTCTTTCTTTTTCCCACATGTAAAATCCATGATTCCATGACAAATGGAATGCTGCTTGATTTAATTGTCTAATTGTTTCCAGTTTTTGCCACTCCTTTTAATGATTCTTTGATGTGAAGGAGATGACTTATTGAGGTTATAACAGGTAATATTTTGAAATCTTCATTATTTGCATTTGTTTTTACATTGTTATGTTCGATTTAACAAGTGGGATTTCATTACATTTGTGTGCTATCTATGACATGCTCTGTGTATGTGTTTTTAATCCTGTTAAAAGGAAAAGAAATTGTTTAGCAATTGTAATTTTCTTTAAATTTATGCAGAATTACGATGATCGAGTTTGATCTTAGAGGGGTTTTAAGGCTAAAATTCTAATTCATAAATGGAAAATTCAAATGGGAAGCAAAAAATTGATGATGACTCTGAAGAAAACGTGGATGACAATGAAGATTCAGATTGTGATTCAATCTCTTTTGATGAACCTGGTGTTTTGCAGAAGGTTAATACTTTCAAGGGAGAGGGCAACATATTTTTTCAGAAACGTGATCACGAAAATGCATTATTGAAGTATGAAGAGGCTATCAATTGGCTTCCCAAGGATCATAATGATGTTCCATACATACGGAGTAATATGGCTGCTTGTTATATGCAAATGGGACTTGTTGAGTATCCGAAAGCAATTAACGAATGTAATTTGGCCTTGGAGGTTGCTCCTACGTATACCAAAGCTTTGTTGAAGAGAGCTAGATGTTTAGTGGCTTTGAATAGGCTTGATTCGGCTAAAAGAGATGTTGACACTATCTTGAGTGCCGAGCCAAATAATATGTCAGCATTGGAGATCATGGATGATTTGAAAAATGCAGAGCGAAAAAGTTCATTTGTAGAAGAAAACGACATTGCATTACCACCTTTTGACTATGTTGAGCCTGCTTTGATCAGAATTTTGAAAGAGAGGGTTAAAAATAGGAGGTATGGTCAACTTGAGAATAAGGTAGAAAATAATGTAGAACCAAAAGTAGAGGGAAAAAAGGAATATAATGGTGAGGAAAAGAAAGAGGATAGCTTGAAAAATCAAGATGATGCTGTGAAAAAACGAGAGAATGGCGAGGAAAAAACCACAGAGGATAAAGTGATGGTGAAGGATAAGATAAGTGTCAGTGACGAAGTGGCAACTAAGACAGTGAAATTGGTACTTGGAGATGATATAAGGTTTGCACAGCTACCGGCCAAATGCAGCATTCGATTGGTAAGAAATATAGTTCAGGATCGATTTCCTAATTTGATAGGCGCGCTTATCAAATATAGGGATCCTGAGGGGGACTTGATCACTATCACCACAACAGATGAGCTAAGATTAGCTGAGAAATCTGGAGGTCCTCTAGGTTCTGTGAGGCTATACATTGTAGAAGTAAGTTCAGACAGAGAACCACTTTATGACGGAAAGGTGCTAAATAATAACGCAGCAAAAGGTGCAGATGCTAGTGATGTTTGTAATGTTAAAGCAACAGAAAATGGGCCGTGCTGTGTTGAGGACTGGATAGTTCAGTTTGCACGGCTTTTCAAGAACCATGTTGGCTTCGATTCTGATTCATATTTAGATCTTCATGAGCTAGGAGTAAAATTATACACTGAAGCAATGGAGGAGACTGTCACAAGTGAAGCAGCGCAACAGATTTTTGAGATTGCTTTAGAAAAGTTTCAAGAAATGACTGCTTTGGCTTTGTTCAATTGGGGAAATGTTCATTTGAACAGGGCAAGGAAGCTCGTAGCTTTCGAAGAAGATAGTCGTAGCGAAAAAGTATTAGCGCTGGTGAAAAGTGGGTATGAGTATGCAGACAAAGAATATACATTGGCGGGGATTAGATATGCAGATTCTCTAAGATATAAGCCAGATTTCTATGAAGGCCATTTTGCTCTTGGACAACAACTATTTGAACAAGCAAAGCTTTGTTGGTATTATGCAATAGGAAACAAAATTGATCTGGATACATGGCCTTCGACGAAGGTGCTGGACCTATACAATAAGGCTGAAGAAAACATGGATTTTGGTATGCAGTTGTGGGAAGAACTGGAGGAGGAGCTACTTAGCGAAGGACTACAGAATCCGGAAAAACGTAAAGCTGATTTAAAGAAAATGGGATTAGAAAGACTATATAAAGAGATATCTCCTGATGAAGCCGAAGAGCGAGCTGGAAGTATGGGTTCTCAAATATATCTTTTATGGGGTACTATACTCTATGAGCGCTCTATTGTGGAATATAAGTTGGATTTGCCAACATGGGAAGAATGTCTGGAGGTTGCAGTTGAAAAATTCGAACTTTCTGGAGCATCTTCGGCAGACATAGCTGTGATGACGAAGAATCATGTTTCCAATGAAGAATCCTTGGATGGTGAGAACATATCACATCTATCTAGTGACATTAACAAATATTAATTAGTTGAAAAAAAAAACTATTTACAGTTTTGTACTCAATGCAGGTTTTGGATTCAAAATAGATGAGATCATACAGGCATGGAATGATATGTATGATGCAAAAAGATGGGAATCCACTGTATCAGCCTTCCGTCTGGAACCACTGTTTCGTCGAAGAGTTCCAAAACTTCATAGTGTGATAGAGCATGTATCATTATATTGTTCATGACCGAGGAAGACTAAATCAAGCATAAGAATTAGCTCTTTTTTGGTTGATGTTTCTGTGGTTCTCAACTGAGGCAGGTATATGAAAATCTGCATTTGCTTGCTTTAGCAAATTTTCTCCGCCTACATAATAACCTAATTGGGGTTATGTAGCATTACTGCAAAAAAAATTAGCATGACATGACCAAGTCCTAAAAAAGCCAAAAGTAGTTTTAATATTCAACACCTAAAGAAACAAAACTGTGGGTAAATTACTATAAAGTTGCATATTCTTCTCTATAACTTCTGTCAACAAGGTCTTAACTTTCATTTGGTGGAGTTTATTTTCTCAATACATGAATCACTTGCTCATACTTCCATCTATAACAAGATTAACAAAGCTTGTAATCTTTTATTGATCTTTGGTTCAATGTAATGTAATTTTAGTTCCTACAAGTGTACTTCCTGGTTGAGAGCTCCAGATTCGCCATGTCTTTGGTTATCTTAGGTATTTGTAATCTACAAAACTAAAAGAGCAAGGTGAAGATAAATACGTAAAATGATTGTAGATATCATTCTTGTGCCTTTTACAGATCTAATTATTTTCAGTCATCTTCGGTTACTAGATTACATTCCCCTTGCTAGAAAGCTTCCCATCCCTACCATCATTTGATACATTTCCTTCATCTTAGTCTATGATAAATCTGAGTCGAGGGTTATCATAGCAGTAAGGTGGCTCTCTCCTGTGATTTCATTTCTGCATCCCCCCCTTTCTTATACAGTGTTAACATGTGTCTGTGAATCAACTAGATGTACATTTCTACATGGATACATTCAACTTGCAAGTCATGTAGCAGAATATTTTAAAAGTTGGTTATTTGAAAATAATTGATGAGTCCTATCAGTAAAAATGAAACTGTACATCTCCCCCTCACTTGGTTCACCCCTTCGTTAATGTAGTCTATGGCACATCTTATATACTTCAATCTCATTGCTGAAAATATTCACTTTGAATTTACCATTCAGTGACCTTAGTTTTACAAATAATTTTGCAGGTGAACTAGCACGTACGATGTCCCTGAGTTGAGAATATAGAAGGAAAAAGGTCACAGCAAGAAGATGCAGCTCTTTTCATTTTTAAGTTAGAGTAGTTTTTTTTTTGCGCTCTTGAGAATACATGATCTAATCTGTGACATGAAACAAATTTAGATTAGCCAACTTTTCATTTGGTAGGCGCCACCTAGTGTACAAGTATCACACATCCATTGGCAAAGTTCACATATAGTCTTGGGCCGATTTTTCTTTTCCTCTTGTCTGTAAACCAAAATCATGCACTGTCGTCAATAGTGTGCCCTGTATACAATTAGGACCAGTATATGTGAAAGACGAAAGAGACGCCAATTGTTGTTATACATGCCTTAGTTTATAAAACAATTTTCAGTATATTCTTCCTTGAATTTAATCAGCAGTTTGTGTGCAGTTGATTACAAAGAATACACCGTAACAAGAATCCAAGAGGGGTGATAATCCCTAATAGTTGTGTGTTATATAACACATATCTAACACACTGTTTCAAAACCCTTAGATCATTGTTTCAAGAGCCTAGATCTATAAAAAAAATTTACCCTTTCACGGATATTTTCAGGGAAAGGACATTTCTCCTTTCCGTGGAAAATATCTGACGCCCCTAAAATAGTATGTTAGATAAAACTTAACCAACACACGGTTGTCAGGAATAAGATCCATCAAAGAGTACCCTGTCATTGTCAATATCCAACATTTACAACTAAAAACACCTAACGGTCGTGGAAAGAGAAAAGAAGAAATACCAGCTAGTTACCAAGTCAATAGTTCTGAGGAAATTCCATAACCTCCTTCTTAGAGAGAAGGATTTAACGTGATGCTTGCCCTGTAATCAGTATCATCACCAAGAGCGGCATTCTCATCCGTGTCATCTACTTTCACTTTCTCATCAAAGCCATCATCCCCTTCCCCTTTCTCTTGGTTCTCAAACCCTACCTTAAGTTCCTTTTTCTGTCAAATCTACTTCCTCGCTCAACGCCAGCTTAGCATTCCTTTCTCAACTCTCAATGATAATACCACCTCACTCAATATCACTACTAGCTCATGCTTACATCAACTGAAAGTTTGTTACTCAAGGACTGTCGGCTCATCAATTCTTTATATTTTCTTTCCATTGTATAGCTGTTAAATTAGTAAGAGTATATAAGTTTTAGTTAGTTAGCTTAGTATTTAAGTTTTAGACTTCATCTTTTACAAACATACTCTCTGTAAAATTGATTTTGTAAAATTGAATGTTCAAACAACAAAATCAACATGGTATCAGAGCGGATATCGTTCATTTTCTCGATCAAAATCGTCGCCTAATTGCTGTTTTCAGGTGATTTTGTTTCGATATGTAGCTCTTCGTTCACAATCTTCTTATACAAAGTTTGTTACTGCAAGATCTCAGTCCTTTTGTAGTTTCTGCTTAAAGCTTGATCAAATCATTATCATAACATTATATCATTTGTGTATTAGTCAAATCATTGTGATGATCAAGATTAATACATATTTCATACTGTAATGTATCATCATATGTTCTTAGATATTAAGTGCAACACAAAGTGAGGGGTGAATGTGTTTTCTTTATTTGTAATATTTTTCAAACTTGTTTGAATATGGTGAACAAGGCAATATATAATTTGTAAAGTTGTCATGTTAGCAGAATTAAAAACAACAAGCACAACTAACACAATATTTCAAAACTCACGTAATTTGTATTAGTTAAGTTTGTCTTGCTACAAATTCTGAATTCTTAAAAATATAGGAACTCAGCTTCTTTTTTAGAGAGTACAAGAAAATTTAGATCTGTTTGTTACATCTAAAATAAAGGACCAGTGTTTACTTTATAGATTAGTAAACACGAGTTTACACAACATACAATAAAATGTACTAAAACCTTTTCTAAGCTACCTCTAATTTTTTCTATTTTTGGCTCAGTAAATCTTTGCAAATCTTGTAGGTCTGTGACCATCCTTTGTCAGTTAATCTTAACCCTTGATCTTGCACTCTTCAATCTGCTTTTATAGACTTTTCAATCTAAGTGAATAGATCTTTTGTTGATTGATAATCTTGAGTCTTTAACTTGTCTGTATTGTTGTATTTGAAGTTCATGTCGAGATCTCCAGTTTGTTCTATAGAGAAGTAAGATCTCGATAAGTATAATGACTTATAGAGATCTCTGAGTTCTCTATAAGTGTATTTGGCTTGTCGAGGTCTCTGAGTTCTCTATAAGTGAACTTGACTTATCGAGGTCTCTAGAGGTCTCTAGATCTTTACATGTAGAATTTGACTTGTCGATATCTCAGAGATCTCTATATACATTTTGACTTGTCGATATCTTTGAGATCTCTAATGAGAAATTGACTTATTGATATCTCCAATCTTCACATCTTCATTTTGACTTGCCGATATCTCTGAGTTGTCTATATACAGAAATGACTTGTCGATATCTCCAATCTTCACATCTTCATTTGACTTGTCGATATCTCTGAGACTTCTCTATAAGCTATTTTGGACTTCTCGATAAGCCATTATGGAGTTCTCGAATGACTTCTCTATATAACTTGATCTATGACTTGTTAATATCTTGACATGGAACATTTTTATAAAACAGATTTATTCAACTCTAAGCTGCCACATCTTTTATCTGAGGCATGATCTTTGCTTGATCTTCTTCTAGAGTTTATTCTTAGGCTTGAAACTGTTTACAGAAAAATACTCTATTATAATCTTTTAACATTTTTACAGACTCAAGAAATACAATATATAATAAAAATTTAGACTATCATACAACTAAATCTTAGGGCTGTCAATTTGACTTAGTCTTGTTATTATATAGGCATGTCTTTCACAACAATCTCCCCCAATTTGTGAGAAGATTACTTATCACAAATTCATGCCTGATAACAAGACTAACCCCAAGCTAAAATCAAATACATAAATATTGACAGATTTGAAAATTTTCAACATTTATACATTGAGCAATCACATTAGTTCAATGGTACAAAAACTAGGTGAATTCTTCATAGCCTGGTTCTTTCCTAATGAGGTCCTTGAGATTTATAATCATATTGAGTTCTTCAATAATTTATGTCCCTCTCAAGGTTTCTACCAGTTTGAGCCATTCATCTAATGTGAAACCATTTAAGTAACTCACTCTGAATCTTGAGAATCTGCCAACTTGTATGTTCAAAAAGTATCCATCTTTTGAAATTCTACTCATCCCCTTTTCCTTGAGCTCATTTGATCTTTATTCAAACATAAAAATTTCTTCTGCATACTTCCTATCCTTTTCTTCCTTTTCAACCCTTGCTTTTGCATTTCTTTCATCCCTTTCTCTCAGCCATATGTTGAGTGGCATTTATGACACTTTATTATGCTCCGTAAATCTTTGAATTTGTATTTTGTACTCAAGTTGTTAGTATTTTTGACGTGTTTTTGTAGTGCTTTTGCATTGCAGGATTTTTTCAGGTAATCAGGTGAATTAACATGATTTTATTGCTAATTTGATGTTAGGATGGTGTCTAGAATAAAGGCTTGTGGAAAGACCAGCTCAAATCAACAGGAAGAAAAGAAATCAGAATTTTATCCAGAAGAACGGCGCGCCCGCGCTGAAGTAGCCCGCGCCCACACCCAAGAAGCAGAAACTCAGCGCGCCCGCGCTGTGCTTCAGCGCGGGCGTGCCAGGTCGGGGTGATAAAATTCTGTTTCTATTGGGATTTTGAGAGTTTGAAGCCCTGGTTAATTCTACAACATATATATACATAAATAAAGCTTGTTTTTCACAAGGAGCCGTACCAGAGCTAAGGAGAAGGCGTAAGAAGACCATAGAGCACAATTCAACCAAGGCGAAGTAGATCTAGTTTATTCTTGTGATTCTTTGTTTTAAGTTGTAACTTTGGATGCTAGTTTTCTTATTCTGGAACCTTTACTTTTGTTTCGTACTTGGTTTTATTAAGTATAAAGACTACATTTATTTTACCATGCTTTCATCGAAATCCGCGTTGATGATGAGTCCGATTATGGGCTATTCGTTATCGTGGGGTTCTAACGGATTTATTTATGGATTTTTTAGTTAATTTGTTTCGATGCCTTAGTGTGTGGTGATTGTATGATAACCTAATTTTGATTGTGCTTATTCATCTTATGTGCGTCGCCAACTTATAAGATAGTGTGTTAATCTTTAATGAAGCGAAAGTGAATTTAATGGTTTAGAACTTGCCATGCTAGCATAGGTTCATGTATTCATTATGCATGATTCGTAGGTGATTTTAACCATCTTACTTGCCCTATGTAATCACAAGGGATAACTTGTGCATTAAACCGTTATGTTGTCAAATTCTATAGACATATAGGGTCTCAATATAATTGGTGTCTATTCAGTTTCTATATTTTTTGTGGATGTCTGGTAGTATGGTATTCGTACAACGAAAGTTGGCGTTTATCTGTTTCGTGTTATCTGATTAGTGTCATCACCATTACATGCTAAGGTTAAGAATGAAAAGGATATTGAATGAAGTATTTAATGAAGTTAGAATCCCATGTTTGTGTCATATTATTCAATTCTCTTTAATATCTTAGTTTATGTTCTTTAGTATAATCTCTTAGTTAATCTTAGTATAAACAACCACAATTTGTTACTTGTCTTAGCATTGGATAATAACCATACTAGTGTTGCATAGATATATTGATTGAAATTAACCTAACCCTATTCTTGTGGGAATGAACTAGAATTTATTCTATATTACTTGCGATCGCGTATACTTGCGTGAAATTTTTGCGCGTGTTTTAGCGACTAACAATTTTTTGGCGCTGCTGCCGGGGAATTCGGTGTTAATCTTTAGTTTATATGTTTGTCATCATTGGTCGTTAAAGTTCATGACTCGGACATTGTTACTTACTTAATTCCTTGTCGTGTTTCAGGTACTCTACCGAGCGTGTATGCATATGCGTTCTCGGTCTCGTAAGAGGGCACTGGATCAAGCTGAGGAAGAAGTTGTAGTAGAAGAGAAAGTTTAGGAAGAGATCTTAGTTGAGAAAGAAGAAGAGGCTCTTGTTGCAATGGGAGAACCAGAAGCGAATTCAAAGCCTTTGATGGACTACTCTCAACCGAAGATCGATGATATTCAGTCTAGCATTGTTCGACCAGCCATCTCGGCTAATACCTTTGAGATCAAGTCGAGCACGATTCAGATGATACAAAACTCAGTTCAGTTTGGGGGTTCTCCGACAGAAGACCCCAACATGCACATCATAGATTTCATCGAGATCTGTGACACTTTCAAGTTCAATGGAGTTTCTAAAGATGCTATTAAGTTGAGGCTTTTCTTATCTTTTTGCGGGATAAAGCTAAGTGCTGGTTACATCTTTACCACCAGGGTCTATCACCAAATGGGAGGATCTTGCTCAGAAGTTCTTAACCAAATTCTTTCCTATGGCGAAGACTGTTGCAATCAGAAACGCACTTATTGAATTTGCTCAGCAATCTGGAGAATCGTTATGTGAGGCTTGGGATCGATATAAGGAGATGCTTAGGAAGTGTCCTCATCATGGGATGCCTAACTGGATGATCATTAACTATTTCTATAATGGTTTGGGTGCTACTTCTCGACCCATGCTTGATGCAGCATCAGGAGGAGCCTTGTGGGCTAAATGCTACGATGAAGCGTATGAATTGATTAAACTGATGGCTGCTAATGAATACCAGAATCCTACTCAGCGACTATCTCAGGGTAAGGAAGTAGAAATTCTGGAGTTGGATGCAGCTACTGCTATAGCTGCTCAACTTAAGGCTTTGACAATGAAGGTGGATTCTCTGTCTAATTATGGAGTTAATCAGATCACTAGTGTCTGTAAGCTTTGTGCTGATGCCCATGAGACTGATCAGTGTGCCATTTTTAGTGTATCAGCTCAGTTCGTGAGCAACTTTCAGAGGTCGCAACAACCTGTTCCAGCCACCTATCATCCTAACAACCGCAATCATCCTAATTTTAGCTGGAGCAATACTTAGAATGTGGTTCAGCAACCTTATCAGCAGTACCCAGCAATGCAGTACAACTCCCTGGTTTTCAGCAACCGCAATATGCACCAAGGCAACAACTTCAGCTGCAATAGTCGAATGAAAAATCTGAATTGGAGGAGTTGAGGCTCATGTGCAAGAGCCAAGCAGCGTCTATCAAGACCTTGGAAAATCAAATTGGGCAAATTGCCAATGCCTTGTTAAATCGTCAACCTGGTACACTTCGTAGTGACACTGAAGTACCAGGAAAGAGGGAAGAAAATGAGCAGGTAAAGGCAATTACATTGAGGTCTGGGAAGGTTACAAACCCCGAACATTCTCATGGTTCGGATGAAGAGGTCGTGGCTGAAGAAAAAGTGCAGAAGGACGCTGAAGTGGAACCAAGGAAGACTACTGTTGAACACACTCCTCCTGAGGGCAATACAGGGGAGAAACAAACCTATCCTCCACCTCCCTTTCCTAAGAGGCTGCAGAAGAAAAAGCTGGATAAGCAGTTTGAGAAGTTTTTGGAGGTGTTCAAGAAACTTCACATCAACATACCTTTCGCTGAAGCTCTTGAGCAGATGCCTAGTTATGCGAAGTTTATGAAAGGTATTCTCTCTCGGAAGGCGAAGCTTGGTGACTTACAGACAGTTGCTCTCACGGAGGAGTGCAGTGCTGTGCTGCAACAGAAGTTACCTCCAAATCTTAAAGATCCTGGAAGCTTCACTATTCCTTGCACCATTGGAAAGGTGTCATTTGATAAATGCTTATGTGGCTTGGGGGCTAGCATCAATCTGATGCCCTTGTCAATCTTCAAAAAGTTGGACTTACCGGATCCAAATCCTACTTATATGACTTTGCAGTTGGCCGATCGTTCTATTACTTATCAACGATGCATTGTTGAGGATGTTTTGTTCAAGGTGGATAAACTCATCTTTTTTGCTGATTTTATAATTCTTGATTTCGAGGAGGATAAGAAGATTCCCATAATCTTGGGAAGACCTTTCTTTGCGACTGGCAGAACCTTGATTGATGTGTAGAAGGGTGAGCTTACCATGAGAGTGATGGATCAAGATGTTACTCTTAATGTGTTCAATGCTATGAAGTTCCCTATGGAAAATGAGGAGTGATTAAAGGTGGAGTTGGTCGATTCTGTGGTTACTTCGGAACTTGATCAATTGCTAAGGTCTGATGCCTTAGAAAAGCCCTTGTTGGGGAATTCACTTAGCGAAGATGATGAAGGTGATGAGCAGTTACAATATCTAAATGCTTCTCCCTGGAAGAGGAAGATGGATATGCCTTTTGAATCTCTTGGAATGGATGAGCTGAACAAATCTCCTAAGCGCCTCAAGTCATCTATTGAGGAAGCTCCTACACTTGAGCTTAAACCATTACCTGAACACTTAAGGTATGCTTTTTCAGGTGATGCATCTATGTTGCCTGACCTTTCAGGTAGTGATGAGGAAAAACTCTTAAGAATTATGAGAGAGTTCAAATCGACAATTGGATGGACGATAGTAGATATTAAGGGAATCTGCCCTTCTTATTGTATGCATAAAATTCTGCTAGAGGAAGTTAGCAAGCCTACTGTTGAGCAACAAAGAAGGCTTAATCCTATCATGAAGAAAGTTGTGAAGAAGGAAATTCTTAAGTGGCTGGATGCAGGGATCATCTATCCCATTTTTGACAGCTCTTGGGTGAGTTCAGTTCAGTGTGTACCAAAGAAATGAGGTATCACAGTTGTTGCTAATCAGAAGAATGAGCTCATTCCTACTCGAACAGTCAAGGGGTGGAGAGTTTGCATAGATTACAGGAAGCTGAACAAGGCCACGAGAAAAGATCACTTCCCTCTGCCATTTATTGATCAGATGCTTGACAGATTGACTGGGCATGAATACTACTGTCTTCTGGATGGCTATTCGGGCTATAATCAGATTTGCATTGCTTCGGAAGATCAGGAGAAGACTACTTTCACTTGTCTATTTGGTACTTTCTCTTTTAGAAGGGTTTCTTTTGGTTTATGTGGGGCACCTATATTGTACAAGACATGCATATACTTTAACAAGACTAAGACAATTTGTCAACCCTAAGTAAGTTGTATTGTTATCTTAATTTGTATTATGTACTTGTAACACTTAAAGTCTGTAAAAATGTCGAAGGAGCAGACTGAAGTCTTTTTCTATAAACAGTGTCAAGAATAAGAATTCTATCTAGAAGAAGATCAAGAAGATCATGCCTCGGAAGAATTACGAAGAAGCTTGGAGTTGAATAAATCTGTTTTAGGAAAAATATTCAAAGTCAACATCTCTACAAGTCACAAATTTAGTGTTATAGAGAAGTCATTCGAGAACTCCAAATGACTTATCGAGAAGTCAGGAAAGCTACTAGAGAACTCAGAGAGATATCGACAAGTCAAGAAGACATGAAGGTTGGAGATATTGACAAGTCATTTCTTCACTAGAGAACTCATAGTTATCGACAAGTCTAAATTCATTAGAGAAATATGAGTTATTGATAAGTCAAAGTTCACTAGAGAACTCAGAGATATCAATAAGTCAAAATTCACTAGAGAACTCTAAGTTTTCGACAAGTCAAAGTGAAGACATGATGCTGAAAGATCTCGACAAGCTAAAGTTTCATTCGAGAACTCAGAGACCTCTATAAGTCAAATTCACTAGAGCATTAGACATCTCGATAAGTCATTATACTTATCGAGATGTCAAGATTTCTATATGCCTAATTGGAGATCTCGAGTGAAATTCTCAAAGTAAAAAATCACAGACCAATTCAATATCCAAGATTAACAATCAACAAACAATCCAAAAAGCTGGATTGAAAAGTCTATAAAAAGCAGCTTTAAGAACATGCAAGATCAATGGTGAAGATTAACTGACAAAGGAAGATCAAGATAATCACAGGATGCTAAAGATATGCTAAACCAGAAATGGAAGATCTACTTTTCTATAAATAGAAATGACAAGTGACAGTTTAGAAAAGCTAATAGCATGTCTTATTGTACACTGTGTAAACCAGCAATTAACAGAATTATAAAGTTAACTCTGGTCCTTTAGTCAGTTGTAACAATCTAGATAGAAAATCTTGTAACTCTCTCAAGAAGAAACTAAGCTCTTTAAACAAAGAGCCTAGAAATTTTGTAATAAAACATTCTTGATTTTTAATATAAAAATTAAGTGAGTTTTGAAAAGATTGTGTTCTTGTTTATTGCATGTTTATTTACTGCATTAACACATCATCTCTACAAGATTAAATTTACTTTGTTCAACCAAAAATATGCAAGAAAAGCTCAAAAACAGAAAAACACATTCACCCCCCTCTGTGTGTTATTCATTTCCTAACAACCTGCCACATTTCAGAGATGTATGATGGCTATCTTCTCTGACATGATTGGTCAGAATGTGGAGGTGTTCATGGAAGATTTCTCTGTATTTTTGCGATTCGTTTGATGAGTGTTTGCAGAATCTTGGCGACGTTCTTAAAAGGTGCGTTGAGATCAATCTAGTTCTCAACTGGGAGAAATATCACTTTATGGTGTGACATGGCATTATTCTTGGTCACAAGGTCTCTAGTAAGGGTCTTGAGGTGGACAAAGCCAAGGTGGGGGTCATTAAAAATCTTCCTCCACCAATTTCTATTAAGGGAGTTCGCAGCTTTCTTGGTCATGCGGGTTTCTATAGACGGTTCATGAAGGACTTCTCAAAAATTGCTAAACCTTTGTGCAATCTTCTGGAGAAGGATGTCCCGTTCAAGTTTGATGACGAGTGCCTAGCTGCTTTTGAGTTCTTGAAGAAGAGTTTAATCACGGCACCTGTCATAACTGCATCTGATTGGAATGAACCTTTTGAGATGATGTGTGATGCAAGTGACTATGCAGTTGGAACAGTTCTTGGGCAGAGAAAGAACAACATATTTTATGTGGTCTACTATGCTAGTAAGACCCTGAATGGTGCTCAACTGAATTATACTACTACTGAGAAAGAACTTTTGGCTATTGTCTATGATTTTAAGTAATTTAATCATGCTACAATTCGATATCTCATCTCGAAGAAGGACTCGAAGCCTAGATTGATCAGATGGGTTCTTTTGCTTCAGGAATTTGAGTTGGAGATCAAGGACATAAAAGGTACTGAGAATCAAGTTGCTGATCATCTCTCTCGTTTGGAAGATCCAAGTGCAACTTCACTGGATAAGATATTGATAAATGAGCCCTTTCCCGATGAGCAGCTGTTTGGAGTGCAAGAGGAAGAACCGTGGTTTGCAGACATTGTGAACTACCTTGTGAGTAATATCATGCCTCCCGACTTGTCATATGCTCAAAGGAAGAAGTTTCTTCATGAGGTGAAGTGGTACATATGGGATGAACCATATCTGTTTAGGCAAGGAGCTGACCAAATCATCAGGAGATGTATTCCATATAGCGAAACGGGGGGGGGGGGATCTTGCGAGACTGTCATTCAACTATTTATGGAGGCCACTATGGTGGAGAGAAGACAACAGCTCGTGTCCTTCAAGTGGGATTCTTCTAGCCTGCATTGTTTAAGGATGCGCATCACTTTATTTTAAAGTATGATCGATGCCAGCGCGTGGGTAATATGTCCAAGAGGGATGGGATGCCTCTTAATGTGATTCTCGAAGTTGAAGTCTTCGATATATGGGGAATAGACTTCATGGGGCCATTTGTCTCATCTTGCAATAATCAGTATATCTTGTTGGCGGTTGATTATGTGTCGAAATGTGTGGAAGTCAAGGCTTTGCCGACAAATGATGCGAATGTGGTGCTTAATTTTCTTTATAAGCAGATATTCACAAGATTCGGGACTTCAAGAGTCATAATCAGTGATGAGGGATCGCATTTTTGTAATCGCAAATTCACTTCCATGATGCAAAGGTACAATGTGAATCATCGCATTGCAACAGCCTACCATCCTCGGACTAATGGTGAAGCAGAGGTGTCTGGATTCAGAAAAAAAAACATATAAGGCAGATTTTGAAGAGAAAATCGGGGTTTTAATACAAAATCAAATCCCACCCGATTTTTACTCTTCCACATCCCAAATTTCCCTCTCCAAATCAAATCCATTATTTCCATTATTCCCATAATCAATTCCCACTCCTTTTTCATAACTAATTCTCTCCCACTCCCCTATATATACATACACTTATACATAAACTTCTCCATCACTTCTCAAAACTCTCAAACACACAATCTCTCTTACAAACTTATATTCTCTCAATCTCTTTCAATCTCAATGGCATAAAAAAGACAACGAACTGAAATTAGCAGCAACACCACCGATTCTTTGAGTACGGGTGGTTTGAGGCCAAGGTTTTCAACTCCCGATGTGGAGGTGGAGTATGTGAGGCTGCTTTTGAAGCCTATAGCCAAGGAGCGTGGTTTTCTGCCATCAGGGAAAGATGGTAAGTTGTTGGAGATGATCTTTGAGAAGGGTTGGGTGGTTTTCTACGTAATACCCGCTGCTGTGCCCATGAGTGTGGTGCGTGAGTTCTATACTAATGTTAAGGCGGAGAAGAACGATTTCACGGTGGTGAAGGGGATGACAGTGGATTACAGTGCAGAGGCGATTCATAGGGTGATTGAGCAGCCTGAGAGGAGGGCAGATCAGGAGAACCGGAACGAGAAGACTCCGGAGGAGTTTAACTTGGATTTGATTGTTGCGACCCTTTGTGTGCCTGAGACTCATTGGATGTTCAAGAAGGGCACGAACGAGTATACCACATTTTCGGCATCGTGCATGAACAGGTTTGCACGTGCATGGAATGCTTTTATTTGTGCTAACATCATGCCATCTTCTCACGTGCATGAGATTACTGTGGAGCGTGCTTGTTTATTGTAGGGTATTTTACAGGGAGACTATGTTGATCTTGGGATGGTTATACATAAGGGTATTATGAGGTTCTTGCGAGGAAGTACTACGGGTTCGATACCCTATGCGTCTATTTTGATGAAGTTGTGCGTGGCGGTTGGAGTTCATTGGCCCGCACATGAGCAACTGCAGCTCCCTAGTGCTCTGATTGACAGTTCGACGCTATTGAACATGACTGAGTGGTATGGTGGGAAGCACGATCCTAAGGGGCTTGGTTATTCATATGATCATCTTCCAGGTGGTAGGTCAGCGGATCAGATTTTTGCTGGTGGGATGCAGCAGGCAAGGAGAGCAGCTTGGAGAGGTCCTTCGGGATCGCAGCAGCAACAACAGCAGGAGGAAGAACATGGCAGTGCTTGTTTGAGTTCGACGCAGTATAGGCGTCTAGCCAGGAGGATGGATGTTATGCATGATATTCATAACAGGTTCGCACATGATCTCACCCAGGCATTGGGAACTGCTTTCAGAGCCACAGGAGTTGACATCTAGTGGCCAGTATTCGGTGAGGATTCGGTGTATCCACCTCCAGACACTCCTGATACTCCACCCCTTGAGGGTGATGATCCTGGTTCGGATTAGGTATGCCTGATTCCTTGCTATTACCTTCACTGAGGATAGTGAATATTTTAAGTTTGGGGGTAGTAGTTAAGGAGTATGTGTTTTGTGTGAGTCGCATGTAGTTTGCATATTCATGCTAGTTTAGTTCATATATTTGCATATTTGCCATGTAGTAGTTTTTTTATTTTTTGTAGTTTTTATGATCGTTTGTTCATATAGTTTCATGCATTTGCATTATAACATGACCCCTTAGATGATTTTTCCGATTGATTTGTGATATTAATGCTAGTGTAGTGATATCGTATTTAGTGATATTAAGCTTTATCGAGTTGATTTGCATGCTAGAGATAATTGTATTTCACTAAGTCTTATAGGTTGCTTGAGTGCTAGATCATGGTCATGGTTTATTTGTTTGTCGAGGTTTAATCGCTTGTTTATATTTAGAATTTAGGATATTCTCTTAATAATAAATTAACGTGGATATTTTAAAAATTGGAGAAAATTAGATTTCATTGCTAGTTGTCGTGGCTAGGTGTCAAATGGCTAGTAGCCAGCTCATTTTATATGAGTAGTCTAGGGTTGAATGAGATGGAGCGAAACACACTCGTTCAGAAATTTGTGGGGAAAAAATGATAAAGAAAAAAGGAAAGAAAAGAAAAAAAAATGTGTTTATGCATAATTGATCACGAGTGGGCTCTTTAATACTCGAGTTATTAAGTTATATGGGGACTTTGTGCCTAGTGACCTAAGGCTTTTTATAGTCTGGGATATGCTAACCTAACGCTCGCTATATGGGTATTATAGTATAAGTCTTTTGTGGACCTCACTCATTGCACGATCAAATAAGCATATTTTTGTTATTTATGTGTTATGAATAAAAGCATGAATCCATGTAACCTCCGGTATAAAAATTGAAGTGTTATAAGTTATTTTGAGTCTAGCTTTTATTCTATTTATAACCTTGCGATTGCTTTGATGAGTAGTGAGTGATTATTGATCTAGTGGTGATAGTATATCCTTAAGCATTTGCAGACACACACACACACGATCTGGCTTGTAAGTTGATTTGTGGGGTTTGATTGATCTTTATGCGAATAACTGTATTTGTTGAGATGTTGCTTGTTGATTAGTTTAGTTAATCTATGGGGATCGTTGCATTCATATAGTTGCATTCATGCATTTTTATATCTTGTTCTTTGAGTCTGTTATGCTTGTGGACAAGCATTGATTCAAGTTTGGGGGTATGTTGAGTGGCATTTATGCACTTTGTTACGCTCTTTAAAGCTTTGAATTTTTTTTATACTCAAGTTATTAATATTTTTGACGTGTTTTGTAGTGTTTTTGCATTACAGGCATTTTCCAGGTAATCAGGTGAATTAGCATGGTTTTAGTGCTAATTTGATGTTAGGATGGTGTCTAGAATAAAGGCTCATGGAAAGACCATCTCAAATCAACAAGAAGAAAAGAAATCGTAACTTTATCCAGAAGAACGGCGCGCCCGCGCCCAAGAAGCAGAAACTCAGCGCGCCCGTGCTGAAGCAGCGCGCGGCCGCGCCAGGTTGGGGTTATAGAATTCTATTTCTATTGGGATTTTGAGAGTTTGAAGCCCTGGTTAATTCTACAGCATATATATACATAAATAAAGCTCGTTTTTCATAAGGAGACATACCAGAGCTAAGGAGAAGGTGTAAGAAGACCGTAGAGCGCAATTCAACCAAGGCGAAGAAGACCTAGTTTATTCTTGTGATACTTTGTTTTAAATTGTAACTTTTGATGCTAGTTTTCTTATTCTGGAACCTTTACTTTTGTTTCGTACTTGGTTTTATTAAATATAAAGACTACGTTTATTATACCATGCTTTCATCGGAACCCACGTTGATGATGAGTTCGATTATGGGTTAATCGTTATCGTGGGGTTCTAATGGATTTATTTATGGGGTTCTTTAATTAATTTGTTTCGATGCCTTAGTGTGTGGTGATTGTATGATAACCTAGTTTTGGTTGCGCTTATTCATCTTATGAGTGTCACGAACTTATAAGATAGTGTGCTAATCTTTAATGAAGTGAAAGTGAATTTAAGGGTTTAGAACTTGCCATGCTAGCATAGGTTCATGTATTCATTATGCATGATTCGTAGGTAATTTTAACCATCTTACTTGCCCTATGTAATCACGAGGGATAACTTGTGCATTAAACCGTCATGTTGTCAAATTCTATAGACATATAGGGTCTCAATATAATTGGTATCTATTCAGTTTCTATCACTTTTATGGATGTTTAGTAGTATGGTATTCATACAACGAAAGTTGGCATTTATCAGTTTTGTGTTATTTGATTAGTGTCATCACCATTACATGCTAAGGTTAGGAACGAAAAGGCTATTGAATGAAGTATTTAATGAAGTTAGAATCCCATGTTTGTGTCATATATTATTCAATTCTCTTTAATCTCTTAGTTTATGTTCTTTAGTATAAGCTCTTAGTTAATCTTAATATAAACAACCACAATTTGTTACTCGTCTTAGCATTGGATAATAACCATAATAGTGTTGCATAGATACATTGATTGAAATTAACCTAACCCTATTCTTGTGGGACGAACTAAAATTTATTCTATATTACTTGCGATCGCATATACTTGTGTGAATTTTAGCGCGTGTTTTAGCGACTAACACCATACACACATCACAACCTTCCATGCCCTTGTATTTGTGTCCTTGTCCTTCATTAATCTAATCATCCTCTTATATTTTGTGGTTGAAAATGTATCCATTAGTTCACTTCTAAGTAGAGTGAAGGAGCCATCCTAATAATAGAGTCCGACTTCTCTCAATGATACAACCCAAACTTTGACCATTTCTTCAGATAATTATTGAAAGTAGTTATCATCTGTGATGCACCAGTTTAAAGGTAGAAAAGCATTCTGATTAAAGTAATTATAGATAACCCCCTTACCAACTTACAACTTCTTTGGTTTTCTCCCAACAGACTTGAAATGAGTCTTGATTGGTGGCTTAAATGAAGGTTTGTTTGAGATTTTTTTTAAAGTGGTTTTATTAGAAGTGATTGATATTTTTAGTAAGGTGTTTGCAGTTTGTTTATACAAAATTTTAGGCTTAGAGGTTAAAGATGGTTGAGTGTTTGAGCTTGCAGGATTAAAGGTTTGAGTAGGTTAAATCTTGACTTGTAGTTCTTGGACATTTCTCTTCTTAGAATCCCCTTCTCCATCTCTTCTATTTCTCTTACCATTATTCTTCTTGTCATACTGTCTCTTTCTTTTCTCATACACCTTGCTGCCAGTTGCCCTAGAAGACTGACTTGGATTTGATCCAGAAGGGTTTTGATCATCTTTCTTCTACTCATCATCATCTAAGTCATCCTTAGTATTGATTTGTGTTTTGGGCAACATGGTTTCAGCATCTCTAAAGTATCTCCCTAGTATCTTGATCATTTTCTCATCTTCAACAGTCTTGTTCTGCTTTGTCTTCAAATATGTTTCCAGAGTCATTATCAGCATCTTGTTTGCCATGATACGTTGCTTTGGGATTTGGAAGTGTTTGCAATGTTTGGTGGATGGACAGATGTATGCCACTCCCTTGCTTGGTTAGAGATATGCTTCTGGAAAAGCAGCTTCTTGAGCCTTTTTCAATTCAATGAGCAAGAGAGTATCTTCATGAATCACCCTGTTAACCTTGTTGATTAGGATGTCTAATTTGGATGCCCTTTTAGTTATGAGATAGTTGAAGGACACCTGCATGCACCTATCCACCCCAGAGTCTTTATATTGACAATAATTCTTCTCTGTTGAAAACCATCCTTAGTCACCACCATGATCACCCTTATGAAATTGATAGTCTTGTCCAAAGCTTTCTTGTAGGTGAAGAAATTATTGGATAGAGAAGCCCTGAGAGCCCTTAGCAGTTCATCAAATTCTTTGCTCAGACTAGATCCCTCAGCTGCTTTTAGTAGCCTCTCCATCCCAACATCAACTTGCTTTTCAGTTTCCTTATCTTTGGATTTGGCTTGTTTAATTTCTTTGGCTTTGGCTTGTTCAATTTCTTTGGCTTTGGCTCTTTGTATTTGGACAGATGATTTTAATAACCTAGGCTTATCTCCCCTTAGTCTTGGTAGCAGGAAAGATGAGAGGTGTAGGAAGTTCAGGCTGAAGGGTTTCGAGCACATAAACACAACGGAAATTGTAATTAAAAACTTGAAAAACCAGAATTTTCGAAACCCACCGCATGATCCATACGAAAAATAGATATTTAATTTGTAGATCAGATTATTTACCTTAAAAAGCTTTATAAGTGGTTGAATAATGGAGATCCAAAGATTGTTCAATCACCACGCATCCCACTCTCGCGATCTACGCTCTATTAGTATCCACACGAATGCTTGAACTCAAGGATTGTATGTGTACTAGCACAAACTCATTTCTTCTTGCTCTCTCCATCTTCTCTCTTAGTGGCTCGAGTTTTAGTAAAAGTCTTGCACAAAAAATCAGCCACCCAAAAGATATTATATAGAGAGTATAATAAGAATTATAACTCTTAACTAATTAGGAGTTATTATTAATTCGAAATTCCTATTTGTATAATAATAATGTCACACTTAATTATTTAACAAATGAATTTCATAATTAATATTAGTAAATTCGAATATCAATATTTATCTAATTAATTAAGTCATACTTAATTAATATTATAAATAATTCGAATTACTTTAATATAATTTAAATCCAATTTAAATTAAATAATCCTTCAAGCATTCTTAGTGTGTGACCCTATAGGTTATTATTACGTTGGCGACAAATTTTAAATCTAATTTAAAATCATAAATAATGAGCGGCATCTAGTAATACATCATTGCTACCTAAGTAATAATAATTGAATCAGTGATCGATTAAACCATTCGTAAATAATATACAATGTAATATAATCCCTTTAACCAAATATTATAGATTAAACTAGAGGCATGTAATGTGTCATCCTCATCATAGTTTAATCCAAGTTTCCTTGATCAATGAGTGGACTATCATATCAAATCAATATTTATTTGAGCGTGGCCATACATTTCATAGTCTAGCTCACGCAAGAGGCCAATAATATCACTCCTAAAATAGGAGGGTTAAATCTCATCTAGATCATTCATATTTCTCATACGATTGATAATATACCCAATGTCCACTTTTATCATTACCCAATCAAGGATAACTTTTAATGGAATCAATGTATATTAATTCTCATATAGAAATATAATGAGTTCAGGTCTAAGGACCATTACATCATTATCACTGCGAGAATTACTTATGACACAACAGACATGTAGAATCTCACATCGGGTCTGTCCAGCACCATGTACATATACCTATGATCAATGAGATGTGATCATCAGTCAAAAATACACTAGTCTTAATGCATTATTATTGTCCCTTAATAATAATACTTGACTAGGGACCTTTAGGAATATTGATACTATTCTCATAATCTCATTTCTATGTCACGTACCTAGAGATATAAAATTGCATATCATATTCCAAGGACATTTTTAATCTAACATTTATATCACAGTAAATTAAGAATTAATAAATTACAAAGGGAATCATCTGTAGAACATAAACGTTAATAATCCAAATGTCTTAAGCTAAAATATCATAGTGTTGTCTCTAGGGCACAAACACTAACAATCTCCCACTTGCACTAGAGCCAATCACCCATGTATCTAATACTCATGGAACTAGTATGACCATCGTGCTTCTGTTGTGATAAAGCCTTAGTCAGTGGGTCTGCAACACTATCATTACTATGCACTTTACATTTATATCTCCTTGATCATTAATCTCATTAATAAGGTCATATCACTTAAGGACATGCCTAAACAGTCTCCTTAACTGTTTCAAAAATATCAATATATTTAGCTTCCATTATAGAATCATCAATGTTCTTGTTGTGAACTATTCCAGCTAACATCACTTATATTTAGACAAAACACAAACCAGACATAAACACATAATCATCCTTGTCTGTCCAAAAATGAGTTTCAGAAATAAGCATCAGTGTAACCCTTTACAACTAGTTCCCGATCTTCTCCATACACCAAAAATAAATCTTTAGTCCTCTTTAAGTACTTAAGAATATTCTTGAAAACTATCTAGTGACCCTCACCTAGATTAGACAGGTATCTGATCATCATGCTCAAAGCATACGAAATATCAGGATAAATATATATCATTGTACACATTTTAGATCCAATTGCTGACGCATCTGGAACTTTCTCAAATAGCTCTTATCATCTAATGATTTAGGGGAAATTATCTTTTGAGATCACTATCCCATGAGACATCGAAACATATCATTTGTTTGTCTCCTGCATCCTATAATGATGCAATATTTTATCAATGTATGTACTCCGAATAGGTCGATTAATCTCTTCAATCTATCTCTATAAATCTTGATCCCTAATATATAGGTAGCATCGCCTAAGTCTCTTATTGAGAAACTATTTCTCAACCAAGTCTTAACATCCTGTAGAGAAGGTATGCCATTCTATATCTGTTATATGTCATCTACAAATAATACCAGGAATGTCACATGGCTCCATTAACCTTCTTGTAAACACATGGTTCATCTATGTTTTGAATAAAGCCAAACGTTTCGACCATTTTATCAAAATGAATATTCATTCTCCTTAAGGCTTGCTTCAATCTATAAATAGATAGAAGCAACTTAAAAACTATCTTAGCAAACTTTGGATCAACAAAACCCTCAGGTTGTATCATATATACATCCTCTTTAAGGCTCCCATATAAGAAAGCAGTTTTGAAATCCATTTGCCAAATCTCATAGTCAAAATAAGCAACTATTGCTAACAAAATCCTGATGGACCTGACCATAGCAACTGGTGAAAAAGTCTCATCATAGTCTATAACATAAATTTGTTTGAAACCTTTTGCCACTAGTCACACCTTATAGGTCTATACTTTACCATCCATGTCGGTTTTCTTCTTGAAAACCCACTTGCACCCTATAGGTTTTACCCCTTCGAGTGGATCAACTAAAGTCAATACTTTATTTTGATACATGGATTCCATCTCGGATTTCATGCTCTTCAGCCATCTCTCGGAGTCTGGACGATTCATAGCATCTTGGTAGGTGAGAGGCTTATCATTATCCGTAAGCATCACATCACCATCTTGAGTCAAAAGAAATTCATAATTTTTCCCGGGCTCATGGTGAATCCTACTAGATCTACGAATAACCTGTGTTTCTTGGACAAGATTACTTTCAACATTTTGATGTACATCCTGATCTTATTCCAATTTTAGTTCAATGTTATCATATGGTTCTCGATCATCATTGAGATATATTATCCTCCCACTGATTTTCATAGAAAGTAGTTCTACCTCAAGAAATACAGCGGCCCGAGCAACAAACACTTTGTTCTTGGAAGGAATATAAAAACTATACCCTAGTCTCACTTGGGTATCCCACAAAATAACATCTATCTAATTTTGGTCCAAGCTTGTCAGAGGCTAAATGTTTTACAAACGTTTCACGTCCCCAAATTTTCATAAATGACATGCTATGACATTTATCACTCTATATCTCATACGGAGTATTTTGAACCGCTTTAGTCGGAACTTGGTTAAGTGTATATGCATCCGTTTCTAGAGAATAACCCTAGAAACTGAATGGAAGATCTGCTTGACTCATCATCGATCGCACTATGTCCAACAAAATACGGTTTCTCCTCTCAGTCTGTATTCCATTGAGGTGTTCCAGAAGGAGTAAATTATGATACACTATCACACTCCTTCAAGAAACTCTTGAAATTGAGGTTTAAGTATTCTCCTCCGCGATCTGATCGTAAAACTTTTATACTTTTCCCTTGTTTGCTTTTTCTACTTCGATCTTATATTCTTTGAACATTTCAAAAGAATCAGATTTGTTCTTTATAAGAACCACATATCCATATCTACTTAAATTATCAGTAAATGTTATGAAGTAGTATAAGCCACCCCTTGCCATCATACGCATTCGACCATATACATCATTATGTATAAGTCAAAATCATTCGGTGGCCCTTTCACCTGATCAGGTAAAAGAAGCTTTAGTCATTTTTCCAGTGAGACAAAGTTAGCATCTTCCGTATGATTCAAAATCAAACTTATCCAAGTATCCATCTATATGTAACTCAGAAATTCGTTTCTCATTAATATGGCTTAACGACAATGGTAGAGGTAGTGTTTGATTTGAATCATCTTAGAACATATAAATTGCTAACTAATTGTGCAACAATATAAGCCTTATCATTAAAATAGAATAAACAACTATTGTTTATTTAATTAAAATGAAAACCTTTCTTGTCATGACAAGAAATTGATTTAATATATCCCCTAAAGGCAGGCACGTAATGTAATATCCCGTATTTTTAGAATTATTATTATTATTATTTGAATATGTTTATGTGATGTTCTGATATAAAAGAAATAAAATAGGGGATATTTTATTCCTGTTTGATGAGTTTGTGTTGTTAAATGACTCAATATGCTAATTTTTAAATGGTGTTAGTCCCTGTTGGTTTTCTGAAAATATTTACTTAAAGGTATTATTTTCAAAAGTTTATTTGAAAGCCGATAATTTTATTGATATCGGTAAAACTGATTGTATTTCCCGTCTTGAGGATCGAGTGAATATTTTACTCGCCTCAATATTTTATCCATGTTAGGAATATTATTTGGTATTTTACCCATGTTCACCCTGGTAAAGGGTGAAGTTTAAAAACAGTTAAAGTAATATTTTACAGTTATTTTGCTACGTGTTAAATGAATTATTACATATTTAATATTATTTAAAAGTGTGTTTGGCCATGAATTAACATGCGATAGAGTTGTGTGTGGTCCCGTAAGGACCAGAGTATTTTTCGGAAACTCGCTAAGTGTTTAAAATGCATATATATGAATTGATCCGCAATATGGACGCGTGTTTAGTTGCGTCCTTATCGAGGTACTCGTTTTATCTCATTTTATGTGTGTTTGAATGTATTTTATGTGTTTTCGGGGTTTTCTGTAAATTTAGGAATAATTTCTGTTTTTCAAAAATCATCGGACAGGGACCCCACCGGGACGTCAAAGCCCACAAAATCCATATTTTTATTTTTATAGAATTATTCATCTTTCAAATACCCAGTATTTTGGCATTTTTGAATTATTCGCAATTTTTGGGGAATTTTGATATAAATTTTATATTTTATTGCTTTTAAAATTATTCCCCCCATTTTTATTTTTGGGCCTAATTATTTTAATTAGGGAATAAAAACACCCTAAATTGATTTTGGGGTATTAAAATTCTGTAAATATAAATAGCTGAAAATTGATTTTTTTATTCATTTTTTAATTAAAATTTCAGAAAAGCAAAAATCAAGAACAGGTTTTGGGGGTGTGATTTTGTTCTTCATTTTCATCCTCTGATTTTGAAGGATTTACGAATCTGTTGGTTGTGTTCTTATAACCAAATTAAAGCTCTTGGAAAGCTCTTTCTAACCATACCAAAATCAAGATCTGAGAGTGAGTATTTATGAAAATCAATTTTTGTGTTCTTGGCTTGAAATCATTTTTGAATTTCTGATGATTGTTGGATGATTTGGATGTTATAATTAGCTTTACCTTGTCCAGAACAATCGATTTGAGTAGTTATTTGCATTGTTTGATTTTAGGAATGGTTCGATTGAGTTCTTGTTTTTTTTGTATTTTTAATTTTGATTTTTGGAATTAAATCTGATTTGATTGTTAGTTATGATTATATATATAGATTCAGGGTTTTCCAAGCTTTAAATTCGTGTATAATACGTTGAGTTTTATTGAGAATTGAGTAGAATCGGATTTTTCACCGGAAACTTCAAGGTTCCACCGGTTTTAATGGTGAGTCCGGCCAGAGAAGCTTGATTTCAGTTGGATGTTGACGATTCCGGTTAGTTCTAAATGGTTGGGACAGTTGTGCTCTGATTCGGGTTAAAAATCGCTGCAGATCGGGATGTTTGGACGTTGAACGGAGGTCACCAGAGTTGGTGAACACAGCCGGAAACTGAGCTTATTCCCCAAAATCCGGCCGGTGTTCATACCGACCCGGACCCGTTTCTTTTATTTCCCAACTCTGTTTCGATCCAAAAATTCCCAATTCTGTTTATAAAATCCGTTTCTGCCATTTTCTTTTTATTTTTAATTCAAAATTCAGTTTTTAGTTTTACAAATCATTTTCTTTTATTCTAAAAATCATTTTTAAATCCCAATTTTAATTTAGTTAATTATTTTAATGATTAACTAAATTATTTTAATTCCAAAATTTTATTTTCTTTTTTATTATTTTTAAAAATATAATTTGATTTAGTTATTTATAATTTATTTTAGGTAACTAATTATGAATTTAATTAATTAATTAAATTATTTAATCAATTGATTTTATTTATAAATAATAATATAAAATATAATTTTTTTATAATTAATTCAAATAATGCCTAAAAATTACTTTTAAGCTTTTAAAAATTATATTTTGGTATTTAAAAATCAATTAATATTATTATTAATTGATTTATTCCTAATTATTCATAGAAAATAAACCGTTCGTCCGTTTAATACGAAATGAACACGTCTAGACTCAGACAAATATTCCGCTTTCATTAAAAATACTTTCGAGACCCAAATCATTTTGTTTCGAAAGGTCGCTTGCTTTACAAGTCATTTTAAGTCAATTATTGATCGATAAATCGCATTTTGACCCGATTTCAATTTTAAACGTACCAAGTCGAACCTTTTGACGAACCGAGTCATATGTGATTTGAATTATGTGATATGTGAGTTACGTGTTTATATGTTATGTGAATTACGTGCGTACGCGGGTCAAGAGTCCTGTATTTGGCTGTTATAATTATGTGTGGGCTATCGTATGGGTAGACAATATGATTTTGACGCGTAGTTCGTTGAGTAATTATCGTTCAAGCGATTAAGATGTATATTTTAATTATAGATGCGGATTGCTAGAGTTGATCAGGACCAAACATGGGGAAGAATGGGATGGAATGGTATTGGATATCTGGCTTCTAGCAATCGCATGAGCAGCACATCAGTGAATTGTTAAAATAAAAGATGGTGATGCCATGACATGTCAGAATGAGGGATTGTGTTTTTGCGAGTGTGACTAACTGCTAAAATCCCAAAGGCAAGTATCCCTATCATCACTTATTATTCAAGTGATATTTATTTTGAATCCTTGTATGCAAGTATTTCTTTCCTATTCTCAGTTCAGAATAGACAAATATTTTACATATCGCTGAATTAAATGATTCGGTTTATGCAAGTACTCTTCTACTATTCTATGTTTAGAATAGTTAAGTGATTTTACCTATCAAATGAATGGATTTATAAATGTTTTGGATTTAGAGAATAATGATTTTGTTGCAAGTATTCCTGCCCAAGTGAATGGGGGAATAAATTTATTTAGGGTGTCGATTGATTATGCTCCTTTTCAATAAAATATTTTGAGATTGGATGGTTAATGGTTGCGTAAGAGGCCGAGGCACCGGACCAGCGTAGGCTATTATACAGAAGTGTAATATCTTGTAAGGAGAATATATGCCTTTCTTGGCGCCCTATAGGTACGGTATGGCTGCGGGATACCGATAGTACCTATATTTACGGTATGGCTGCGGGATACCGGTACTGTTTCATGACTGATCATCAGGAACAACATAGTGCATAATTGGTTCCAATCTAAAATGATGTTTCTAAGTTATTTTGATAATCATAGAATAAATGATTTATCAACTGTTTTGGTTTTGAATAAAAGGTGAAATACGGTTTTAATTTAGTTTCTGCTTGATGTGAATATTTAGCTTGTGGTTAAATATCAAATGTGGTATTAGCATAGATGATTGATGTTGACTTCAGTATGAGATGTGAGCATCAAAGTTCGTATTGATATCTAATTTGATATGAAAAAAAAATAAGTATTAATGTCAAGAGTTCGGTTTTGAATAAAGTTTATCATTAAATCCATAATCATTATTTCTTGCTATTGTTGTTTATGATATTTCCGTACACACTTGTTTTACGAGTTTTATTCTCGTCAAGATTCAAAGTATTGCTGAAGCATTTCGCTTAAAAATATCAAAAAGAGTTTTGAATATAGTGAGAAACAATTATCCGAATCTTTAATAAATTTTCTGTTTCAACAATTATGATTTTAAATATTCTACTATAATGCGGATATCGTTTTATATCAAAACGACCATCTATATGTTATACTGAACTTGCTGAGCATTTTTTTCGCTCATACTTGCCTGTTTTCAAATTTAACCTCCAGTGAGGATCAGCTTCCGCTGTTTAACCGCGTAATTTGAGGAAGCAAATGAGAAGCTTTTGGAAGGGTTGGTCCAGGGTTTGCGGAACTAGAGTAAGTTCTATTATATAAAGTTGTGTTTACATATATATATATATATTAGTTATGTTATTAAATCGTTGGTCTAGTATACAAAAGCAAGCGACGAAGATCCGTAAGCAAGTTTTCGAAGTTATACTAGTGGGTTAAATTTTGAGTTTGGGAATTTGTTGAAAAGAGTTTGAAACGAAAGTGAAAAATTATTTTTGTAATTTGGATATCTGATAAGTGGCATTTTATACCACTTAGAACGTCTTAAAATGGCTTAAATTGGTGTCTTGAAATCAAGTATTTTGTGTATTTGATGCGTTTTTCTAGTGTTTATGCATTTCAGGGTATTAGTTGCATTTCGGAGGAGGAATCATCAAGAATAAGCCTTGGCATGTGTTCACCATTGCGAGAGGAAAAGAACGGGCAGATTACGGCGAAGAAACGGAGCAAACCTGGAATTTTTCCAGTAGGGTCCTGCGCGCCCGCGCAGCAATGCTGAGCGGCCGCGCAGCAGCCTTGCGCGCCCGCGCAGAAATGCTGAGCGGCCGCGCAGGGTCGGGGAAAAAGATATATTATTTTAGACTTCTACTTCTGTTTGGCTTCCACTTCTATGTAATCTGAGTTTTATGGGACTATTATATAGGTAGATTTGAGACGTTTTTCACAGAGTATTAAGAGGAGATTATGTTTTAGATTGTGTTTTGCAAGAAGCGAAGGAGATAAGGAAGAAGACCGACTTAGCACACAGCAACGAAGAGGAAGCATATATTCTTGTGATTCTTGTTTCGTTGTAACGTTGGATGCTAGTTTTCTTGCTTTGACTTATTTACTCTTGTGACGTACTCTGTTTTAATATAATCAGTTTAGTTATTATTTTCTTGTGTTTGTTTATCATGATTTCATATGAACCCATGATGGCGATAAGTTCTATTATGGGCTAATCGTGATCATGGGGTTGCAACGAATTTATTATGGAATTCTTTAGTTAATTGTTTAATACTTTAGTATGTGATGATTGCATGATATCTAGTATTGGTTGTGCGTATTCGTCTTATGTGCGTCGCGAACATATAAGATAGGGTGTTAATCTCTTGTGAAGCGACGGTGGATCTTGAGATTTAGAACTTGCCATGCTAGCATAGGTTCATGTACGTTGTGCATGATTAGTTGGTAACTCTAACAGTTTTATTTGCCCTATGTAATCAAAAAGGGATAACTTGTGCTTAAATCGTTGTGTTGTCAATTTCTGTAGACATATAGGAACTCAACATAATTGATGACTATTCAACTTCTATCTTAATTGTGGATGTTTGGTAGAATGGTATTAGTACAATGAAAGTTGGCTTTTATCAGTTTTGTGTTATTCGATTAATATCATCACTGTCACATGCTAAAGGTAATAACTATGGCTATAGAAGGAAGTAATAATGAAGTTGTGATCTCATGAGTATTTTATTATTGATAAATTGAAGTATTAGTTAAGTGGTTAATTAAGTAGTTAATTATAGTTAATATTTAATCAACAATTTTAAGTGTTATTATCTTAACATTGAGAAGTAGTCATACATTGGTGAGTGAGTTAAATTAGACAATAAATTAGTCTGAGTCTCTGAGGGAACGAACTAGAAAGTATTCTATATTACTTGCGAACGCGTATACTTGCGTGAATATTAGTGCGTGATTTCGCCCTAACAAGTTTTTGGCGCCGCTGCCGGGGACTCGGCGTATTTGTTTAGTTTATGTACTTACCATCATTGGTCATTAGGACTCAGTGATTAGGACGTAGTAGTTAATTACTCTTTTCGGTTGTGTTTCAGGTACTTTAGCAAACGTTTATGCAAACTCGTTCTCGTGCTCGCAAGAGGACCTTAGATACAGCTGAGGAGAAAGACGAAGTTCTTGATACACCGGAGAAGTTAGATTTTGAGGATTCGGATTCAGGAACTGAGCAGAAAGAACCAGTAAACATGGGAGATCGTATTGTTCAAGCTGATCCAGCTCTTATGGATTTTTCTCGGCCTAAAATTGATGACATTCAGTCAAGCATCCTTCATCCGGCTATTCAAGCTAACACCTTTGAAATCAAGCCGGGCACTATTCAGATGGTGCAGAATTCTGTTTCTTTTGGAGGAGCGGCAACTGAAGACCCCAACATGCACATAAGGAATTTTGTCGAGATCTGCAGCACTTTTAAGTATAATGGCGTGACTGATGAGGCTATCAAGTTGAGGCTCTTCCCATTCTCACTGAGGGATAAGGCTAAAGACTGGTTACATTCTGAACCAGCTGGGTCCATCACTACGTGGCAAGATCTTGCGCAAAAGTTTCTGGTGAAGTTTTATCCAATGGCAAAGACTGCTGCTATGAGGAGTGCTCTTACTCAGTTTGCGCAGCAACCTACAGAATCTATGTGCGAGGCTTGGGAACGCTACAAGGAAATGTTGAGAAAATGTCCACATCATGGAATGCCGGATTGGATGGTAATCACTGGTTTTTATAATGGTTTGGGGGCCCAATCTCGGCCCATGCTCGATGCAGCAGCTGGAGGCGCCTTATGGGCTAAAAGCTATACTGAGGCGTATAATCTTATCGAGATGATGGCTGCAAATGAGCATCAAAACCCAACTCAGAGGATGACGTCAGGCAAGGTCGCAGGTATTCTGGAAGTTGATGCAGCCACCGCTATTGCAGCCCAGCTCCAAGCGCTATCAATGAAGGTTGATTCTCTGGCTACGTATGGAGTTAATCAAATAGCTATGGTTTGTGAGCTTTGTGCAGGTTCTCATGCTACGGATCAGTGTTCTCTTGTCAACGAATCTGTTCAATATGTGAATAATTATCAGCGACAACAGCAGCCTGTGCCAGCGACCTATCATCCTAACAACAGAAATCATCCAAATTTCAGCTGGGGGAATAATCAGAATGCTATTCAGCCACCATATCAGCAAGGAGTGAGTAAACAGTTTAACCCACCTGGATTCCAGCAACCACAGCAGTATGCTACAAGGCAATCATATCCTCAACAGGGAAGTGCAGCTGCACCTACTAGTGCTGATTTTGAGGAACTTAAGCTGTTGTGCAAGAGTCAGGCGGTTTCTATCAAGACCTTGGAAAATCAAATCGGTCAATTAGCCAATGCAGTGCTCAATCGTCAACCTGGCACTCTTCCCAGTGACACGAAAGTACCAGGCAGGAAGGAAGCTAAAGAGCAAGTCAAGGCTATTACCTTAAGGTCTGGAAAAGTAGCTGATGCTGAAAAGGCAAAAGAAGTCGAAGCTGAAGTTAGAGATGAAGAATTTAAGCAAAAGGAGAAAGCGGCAGAACCAAGGAAGACTACTGTTGAACACACTCCGCCTGAGGCTAATACAGGGGAGAAACAGCTCTATCCTCCACCACCTTTTCCTAAGAGATTGCAGCAACAAAAGCTGGATAGACAGTTCGGGAAGTTTCTGGAGGTGTTCAAGAAACTTCACATCAATATACCTTTCGCTGAGGCTCTGGAACAAATGCCTAGTTATGCGAAGTTTATGAAGACTATTCTTTCAAGGAAGGTGAAACTGGATGACCTTGAAACCGTTGCTCTCACGGAAGAATGCAGCGCTGTTCTAGCAGCAAAAGTTACCACCAAAACTGAAAGATCCAGGAAGCTTCACCATTCCTTGCACCATTGGCAATCTAACTTTTGACAAGTGCCTTTGTGATTTGGGAGCAAGCATTAATCTGATGCCCTTGTCGATCTTTAAAAAGCTGGATCTGCCTGATCCAAAACCCACATACATGTCGCTACAATTGGCTGACCGTTCCATTACTTACCCAAGGGGCATAGTTGAGGATGTGCTCGTCAAGGTGGATAAGCTCTTCTTTCCTGCAGATTTTGTTATTCTGGATTTTGAGGAAGATAAGAAGATTCCCATAATCTTGGGGAGGCCTTTCTTGGCTACTGGCCGTACCTTGATAGATGTGCAAAAAGGTGAACTTACTATGCGAGTCCAAGACCAGGATGTGACCTTCAACGTATTCAAGGCAATGAAATTCCCTATAGAAGATGAGGAGTGCTTAAAAGTGGATGTGATTGATTCCGCAGTTACTTCGGAACTCGAGCACATGCTAATGTCTGATGCATTGGAAAAGGCCTTAGTGGGGGAATTTGACAGTGATGATGAAGATAGCAACGAGCAGTTACAATATCTGAACGCTTCTCCCTGGAAGCGAAAGCTGGATATACCATTTGAATCTCTTGGTACTTCTGACCTCAAGAACGCTGAAGGGAAGCTCAAACCATCAATAGAGGAAGCGCCTACCTTAGAGCTCAAACCATTACCTGAACACTTGAGGTATGCTTTTTTAGGTGATTCATCTACGTTACCTGTTATTATTTCAGCTGACCTTTCAGGTAGTGAGGAAGACAAGCTCTTAAGGATTTTGAGAGAATTCAAATCGGCTATAGGATGGACCATAGCAGACATCAAGGGGATAAGTCCTTCGTATTGTATGCATAAAATTCTGCTAGAGGAAGGAAGTAAGCCAACTGTGGAACAACAACGAAGACTGAATCCCATCATGAAGGAGGTGGTGAAGAAAGAAATTCTGAAATGGCTAGATGCAGGCATCATTTATCCTATTTCTGACAGCTCGTGGGTGAGCCCTGTACAATGTGTTCCTAAGAAAGGAGGTATCACTGTGGTCGCAAATGAAAAGAATGAGCTCATCCCTACTCGAACAGTTACAGGATGGAGAGTATGCATGGATTATAGGAAATTGAACAAAGCCACAAGAAAGGATCACTTTCCTCTTCCATTTATTGATCAAATGCTTGACAGATTGGCGGGACATGAGTATTTTTGTCTTCTGGATGGTTATTCCGGGTATAATCAGATTTGTATTACACCAGAGGATCAGGAAAAGACTACCTTCACTTGTCCATTTGGCACATTTGCTTTTCGTAGAGTTTCGTTTGGGTTATGTGGCGCCCCGGCCACCTTTCAGAGATGTATGATGGCTATATTCTCTGACATGATTGGAAATAACGTCGAAGTGTTCATGGATGACTTCTCCGTCTTTGGACACTCATATGATGAATGTTTAAATAATCTGCGCGCCGTACTCAAAAGATGCGTGGAAACTAATTTGGTGCTTAATTGGGAGAAATATCATTTTATGGTGCGTGAAGGCATTATCCTTGGCCATAAGGTCTCTAGCAAGGGTCAGAAGGTGGAAAAGGCCAAGGTGGGAGTCATTGAAAATCTTCCCCCACCTAATTCGGTGAAAGGAATCCGTAGTTTTCTCGGTCATGCGGGTTTTTATCGGCGATTCATCAAGGACTTTTCAAAGATATCTAAGCCGTTGTGCAATTTACTTAAGAAAGATGTGCCTTTCAAATTTGATGATGAATGTTTGCCAGCATTCGAGACTCTCAAGGAGAGTTTGATCACGGTACCGGTTATTACAGCACCAGATTGGACAGAACCGTTTGAGATGATATGTGATGCGAGTGATTATGCGGTAGGTGCAGTTCTGGGACAGCGCAAGAAAAATCTCTTCCATGTGGTCTACTATGCGAGTAAGACTTTAAATGGGGCCCAATTGAACTACACCACTACTGAGAAGGAGCTTTTGGCTATAGTCTTTGGCTTTGAGAAATTTCGATCTTATCTGCTTGGTACGAAAGTGACAGTATTCACTGATCATGCAGCTATTCGCTATCTGGTTTCTAAGAAGGATTCGAAGCCGAGACTCATTTGTTGGGTGCTTTTACTTCAAGAATTTGAGTTAGAGATCAAAGATAGAAAAGGTACTGAGAATCAAGTAGCTGACCATCTCTCTAGGTTGGAGAATCCCGATTCTACTTCATAAGATAGGACGTTAATCAATGAATCTTTTCCGGATGAGCAGTTGTTTGCAATTCAGGAGGAAGAACCATGGTTTGCAGATATTGTAAACTATCTTGTCAGCAACATAATGCCTCCTAATTTGACATCCGCGCAAAAGAAGAAGTTTCTGCATGAGGTGAAGTGGTATATGTGGGATGAACCATATTTGTTTAGACAGGGAGCTGACCAGATCATCAGGAGATGTATCCCGTTCTGTGAGACGGAGGGGATATTACGAGACTGCCATTCCACGGTTTATGGTGGACACTATGGAGGTGAGAAGACGGCAGCTCGTATTCTGCAAGCAGGTTTTTTCTGGCCTACCTTGTTCAAGGATGCTCATCAGTTTATTTTAAGGTGTGATCGTTGCCAAAGAGTGGGAAATTTTTCAAGGAAGGATGAGATGCCATTAAATGTGATGCTTGAAGTCGAGGTCTTTGATGTATGGGGAATCGATTTCATGGGGCCTTTTATCTCGTCTTGCAATAATCAGTACATCTTGCTGGCAGTCGATTATGTCTCAAAATGGGTCGAAGTTAAAGCTTTACCGACAAATGATGCAAAGGCAGTGCTAAATTTTCTTCATAAGCAAATTTTCACAAGGTTTGGAACACCTCGGGTAATCATAAGTGATGAAGGATCGCATTTTTGCAACCGTAAGTTCACTTCTATGATGCAGCGTTATAATGTGAATCATCGAGTAGCTACTGCCTATCATCCGCAAACAAATGGTCAAGCGGAAGTGTCTAACAGAGAGATAAAGCGCATTCTAGAGAAGGTTGTTTGTCCGTCAAGGAAGGATTGGTCTTTAAAGCTCGATGAAGCTGTTTGGGCTTACAGAACAGCATACAAAACTCCACTTGGGATGTCACCGTTTTAGTTGATGTACGGTAAGGGATGTCATCTACCGGCGGAGCTTGAGCATAAGGCCTACTGGGCATTGAAGAAATTGAACCTAGATTTAGATGCAGCTGGTAAGAAAAGAATGCTTCAGCTGAATGAACTTGATGAATTTCGACTGCAAGCGTACGAGAATAACAAAATGTATAAGGAAAAGGTGAAGAGGTGGCACGATAGGAAGCTACATCCTAAGTTAGTTGTGCCAGGGCAACAAGTTCTGTTATTCAACTCTCAGCTCCGACTTTTTCCTGGGAAGTTGAAATCAAGGTGGTCTGGACCTTTTATTGTCAAAACTGTGTTTCCACATGGAGCGGTGGAAATTTTTGAGAATGATTCGGACCAAGCATTCAAGGTTAACGGTCAGCGGTTGAAACACTAATATGGGGACATGGCAAACCGAGAGGTGGTTAGTGCCATTTTGTTGACTACGTGAGAAAGGTACGGAACATCAAGCTAATGACGAAAAAGAAGCGCTGCGTGGGAGGCAACCCATGAATTGTTGTTACAGGAACCCTTAGAAGTTAATAACCTATCCAAAAACACAAAAAAAATCAGAAAACAGGGGCTGAAATTTTTTTTTTCCAGAGACCCTCTGCGCGCCCGCGCAGCTATGCTGAGCGGCCGCGCAGCTTTCTGCGCGCCCGCTCAGAAATGCTGAGCGGCCGCGCAGGGGTCGAGTTCCAGAATTTTTTTTTACAGTTCAGAAAAAAAAACAAATAAAAACACAAAAACCCATGATTCATCAAGGGGTACTGCTGTAAGGCCTCGGTTAACTGACAGAGCCGCGGAGGAGGAGTACACTAGGCTATTGAGGAAGCCGATTCTGAAGGAGAGGGGGTTTTTGCCATCAGGGAGGGATGGTGAGTTGTTACCCATGATTGCAGAGAAGGGGTGGATAGTTTTTTTGTGAGTCACCCGAAGCAGTACCGATGAGTGTTGTTCGCGAGTTCTACGCGAACGCGAAGGCTGAAAAGAATGGGTTTTCTGTAGTTCGTGGGCTGACGGTTGATTATCATCCTGCGGCGATTCGCCGTGTGATTGGACAGCAAGAGAGGAAGCCCGAGGAGGAGAACTGGAATGAAAAGACTGCTGAGGACTTTGACTTGGATTTGATTTGTGCGACTCTCTGTCAACCGGGCACAGTTTGGAACCGCAGTCCAGCCAATAATGAGTATCGTCACTTTCCGGCGATCGCCATGAACAGGTATGCCCGTGCATGGAATGCATTTATATGTGCTAATATTTTGCCTTCTTCACATGCACACGAGGTCACAGTTGAGAGAGCACAGTTGTTGTGGGGAATTCTGAATGAGGAATACTATGTGGACCTTGGTGAGTTTATCTACCAAGGAATTCTGAAGTTTTTGAGGGGAGCAAAGCATATGAACATCCCTTATGCATCCACGGTTACGAAGCTATGCCGAGCAGTAGGAGTGAACTAGCCGGCTCATGAGCAGTTACAGTTGCCAGCAGCTCCGATAGATTCTGGCACTCTGAATGGGATGCAGGAGTGGACCGGTGGTGAGCCTGAGGAGCATGGGCTGGGTTATCGTCTTCCAGGAGGACGTCCAGCACGAGGTGCTACTATGGCTAGGCCAGGGCGTGGTGAGGCTGGTTCTTCGAGAGCTCAGGAGGGTGCTGGGATGGGTGATGCCCAGTATAGGAGGCTTTCACGGTGGATGGATGCCATGTATGAGACGCAGAGCAGGTTTGCTCAGGAGCTCACTCTTGCGTTAGGGACTGCTTTTCGAGGCCTTGGAGCTGATATCCAGTGGCCAGTTTTTGGTGAGGACTCTGCATACCCGCCGCCTGATACTCCACCCACTGAGGGTGATGATGATGATGACTCCGAGTAGGTATACCCTGTGTTCCTTTCTACTACCTTCACTGGGGACAGTGAAGATTTTAAGTTTGGGGGTGGTAGTTAAGGAATATTTTGTGTGTGTCATATAGCTGCATATTCATGATAGTTAGTTCATATAGTTGCATAATTTTTGCTATAGAGTTTTTTTTATAGCTTTATTTGTTTGTCATATTATATAGCTCATGCATATACCATGATCCCTTTTGCAATGATTTATCGACTGAATTGTGATATTGATGCGAGTGTAGTGATAGCATTAAAGTGTTATTAAGTTGTGTAGGTTGATATGCATGCTAGAAGCACTTCTATTTTCACTAAGTCTTAGAGAATGCTTAAGGGCTAGATTGTTGTTATGATCTGATTATTTTCGAGGATAATCTATTTATTATGCTTAGAATTTGATAATAGGCTCTTAGTGGTAAAGGCATCAAAAAGAAAAAAAAATGGAGTAAAAATGGAATTTGTTGCTAGTTGTGGCTAGGCGTCAAATGGCTAGTAGCCGGCTCGCATGTTATGCGAGTAGTCTAGGGTTGAGTAAGATGGAGCGAAACGCACTTGCTCAGAGAAAAAAAAATAATAATAATAAAAGAAAAAAAAAAATTTTTTTTTGCATAATTGATCAAGAGTGGGCTCTTTGGTATTCGAGTTATTAAGTTCTTAGGGGACTTTGTGCCTAGTGACCTAAGGCTTTTAGAGTCTGGGATCCGCTAACCTAACGCTCGTTACATGGATACCATTGTATAAGTCTTTTGTGGACCTCACTCATTGCACGGTCAAATAAGCATTTGAGTTGTAAATAAAAAGCACGATTCCGTAGTAAGCTCCAGAGTTCTTGTAGTGTTGTATATCACTTTGTGCCTAGAATTTTTATTCTTTGTATAATCGTAGGATTGCCTTGAGGATAGTCTAGTCATAGTAATTGGTCTAGTTCCAAAGCATATCTGTTAAGCATTTGCACACACCACGTTTCTGGCGGTATGTCCATTTGCATGAGTTTATTGATCTTTAGTGTCTAACTGCATTCGTTGAGACGTGACAATTTGGTTGGTTAATTGTAGTAAGGGGGATCGTTGCATTTTCATATAGATTGCATTCATGCATATTTTTATTTGTTTTTGAGTCTGTGACGCTTGAGGACAAGCATCGATTTAAGTTTGGGGGTGTGATAAGTGGCATTTTATACCACTTAGAACGTCTTAAAATGGCTTAAATTGGTGTCTTGAAATCAAGTATTTTGTGTATTTGATGCGTTTTTCTAGTGTTTATGCATTTCAGGGTATTAGTTGCATTTCGGAGGAGGAATCATCAAGAATAAGCCTTGGCATGTGTTCACCATTGCGAGAGGAAAAGAACGGGCAGATTACGGCGAAGAAACGGAGCAAACCTGGAATTTTTCCAGTAGGGTCCTGCGCGCCCGCGCAGCAATGCTGAGCGGCCGCGCAGCAGCCTTGCGCGCCCGCGCAGAAATGCTGAGCGGCCGCGCAGGGTCGGGGAAAAAGATATATTATTTTAGACTTCTACTTCTGTTTGGCTTCCACTTCTATGTAATCTGAGTTTTATGGGACTATTATATAGGTAGATTTGAGACATTTTTCACAGAGTATTAAGAGGAGATTATGTTTTAGATTGTGTTTTGCAATAAGCGAAAGAGATAAGGAAGAAGACCGATTTAGCACACAGCAACGAAGAGGAAGCATATATTCTTGTGATTCTTGTTTCGTTGTAACGTTGGATGCTAGTTTTCTTGCTTTGACATATTTACTCTTGTGACGTACTCTGTTTTAATATAATCAGTTTAGTTATTATTTTCTTGTGTTTGTTTATCATGATTTCATATGAACCCATGATGGCGATAAGTTCTATTATGGGCTAATCGTGATCATGGGGTTGCAACGGATTTATTATGGAATTCTTTAGTTAATTGTTTAATACTTTAGTATGTGATGATTGCATGATATCTAGTATTGGTTGTGCGTATTCGTCTTATGTGCGTCGCGAACATATAAGATAGGGTGTTAATCTCTTGTGAAGCGACGGTGGATCTTGAGATTTAGAACTTGCCATGCTAGCATAGGTTCATGTACGTTGTGTATGATTAGTGGGTAACTCTAACAGTTTTATTTGCCCTATGTAATCAAAAAGGGATAACTTGTGCTTAAATCATTTTGTTGTCAATTTCTGTAGACATATAGGAACTCAACATAATTGATGACTATTCAACTTCTATCTTAATTGTGGATGTTTGGTAGAATGGTATTAGTACAATGAAAGTTGGCTTTTATCAGTTTTGTGTTATTCGATTAATATCATCACTGTCACATGCTAAAGGTAATAACTATGGCTATAGAAGGAAGTAATAATGAAGTTGTGATCTCATGAGTGTTTTATTATTGATAAATTGAAGTGTTAGTTAAATGGTTAATTAAGTAGTTAATTATAGTTAATATTTAATCAACAATTTTAAGTGTTATTATCTTAACATTGAGAAGTAGTCATACATTGGTGAGTGAGTTAAATTAGACAATAAATTAGTCTGAGTCTCTGAGGGAACGAACTAGAAAGTATTCTATATTACTTGCGAACGCGTATACTTGCGTGAATATTAGTGCGTGATTTCGCCCTAACAATATCTTGTTTCTAAAACTGTAACCTTAAAAGATCTTTGATTAGTTTGGGGTCATAGATGCTAAATATCTTCCGCTGACATTTGTATATTGATTAAACATGATGATTTGGATTGAGGTTTCATAGTGACGACCAAATCCCCTGTGTAACATCCCCAAATCCGGGGTTAGGATTGGGTGTCACTAAACAACTTTAAACAATATAAACCTGTATATTAAAACCAAATATACAGATAACCCCTTATTATTCCAGATCGCTTACAGGTTATGGTATGAAACAAGAATCTAACCTTCTAAAATTACAATATCTAAATACAATTTCATTACCTCTTTACTAATTTCCTCGTATTGATCACCATGATACCTCTAAATCCCCTTCAGTTGGAATCTCTTCACTTTTGCTGTCTATTGAAAGCTATTCACTTTTGCCCTCATTTGATACTGAAAAAAATAGAATTTCCCAAATCAAGAGTGAGCCAAAAATGCCCAGCAAGTATCATAAATGGTTTCCAGGTATCAGATCAAAGAAACTTCTGGAAACGATTTTTGAATGATTTTAAAACATCTTTATTTATATAAAACAGTTGAGTTAATAAAACATCGGCCCTCATTGGCCTTTAATCATAAATCACATTTTTCCTGTAAAAGAACAGGGAACGTTTCACTTATTCATCTCTTTTAATCATATCTTTGTTTGATTTTGTATTCAAAACAATTCAAGAAGGAATGCCGTTAATGGCGATCAACAATAAATTAGACTAGACACTAGAAACCAACTTATGCACTATAACCTGCTGATTAGTCAAGATATAGTGCGGATCTATACCCAACTGCATAGATCCACCAACATATGGGGTACGCAGGCACTATGGCCTAATAATCAAGGGTCTAGCCATCCCTGACCCTTAGGGTCCAGCTCATTTTTGGCCCTCATCGTAACCATCCAGTCCGTGGAGTATTTTGATGTCAAATTATTTTGATTTCAAAACATCCCAATTCAGGGTTCATAAATAACTCGGAATAATAGGTATTTTCTTAAGAGATCAATCGATAATCAAGGAACAAGATCAAAGAACTACTTGCATAAATAAGAGTAATTACAACGAAATATAAAAACATTTAATTATTCTGAACTTATAATAGGAATGAAGAAATATTTGCAGTATTTTAGAAGAAAGGTTAGGAATACTTGCCTCAATTGATAAACCTTTGATCTTTAACTATCTGCCATATCACACAGTCCTGATGTATCTGTATTTCCATTGACAGGCTACTCGACCTTTCTTATCATTCACCATTTCAGGTTTATCTCTATCCAGAATCCACTCGTTTCATTACTACACGTAATCAGGCTTTACTTTTATAATCTCCGTCTGGCTTTGAATGCCTCGCACTATGTGTATCTATCATTAAAGATACCATTCAATTAACTGACAATATATAATTGTGGAGTCTATACGCTTATCCTTATCGTCTACCCGCCCGATAATAACAGATAAGGATCATCTTTAATCATATAAAGCTTAGTAGATACGTGGACTCATAATTCACATAACACATAAGCACATAAGGCACGTATGACATATTTCTTATCACATATATCTCAAAAGTATTTTAATTGAAAGCGGAATATTTTCTAAGTTTAGACGCATTCGTTTCGTATTAAACGGATGAACAGTCTATTTAATACAAATTTTTGAATATTTTTCGGAATTAAAACGTGTCTTCGAATCATTTTATAATTAAATAATAGGGTTCGAACACCTGAATCAGACTTTAAAATAATTTTTATAATAATTATCAAGCCTTGAAAATAATTTAAAATAATATTTTAAAACTCGAAACTATTTTTCGGAATTTTTGAATAAAAAAAGTAATTAAATCGAATTAAATAATCAAATAAAATTATTTAATAATTAATTAAATCAATCAATCAATTAATATTTAAATTAATTAACCAATTAAATAATTAATTATCGATTAAAATAATTAATTATTTAATTAATTAATTCATATTTAATTTTGAATTAAAAATAATTTTTAGAATTGAAAATATTGATTTTTGGAATTTAAAATAAATAAAAACATTTTTTGAAATTAATAATAAAAAGAAAATAGTATTTTTGAAATTTTTAGAAACTGAAAACCATTTTTTGTATATTTTTAAAATTAGAGGGACTAATTTGTAAGCTTTACAAATTATGGGGGTGAAAATTGTAATTTCACCCCCTCCTCCTTCTTCTCCGCCATGGCCGGCCGGAACCAGAGATGCACAAAAATTCTAGGCCCGAAAATCTGGCCCGGCCCGATCCGGTCAAATCCCGGTCATGCCCGGCCCGGTCAAAGCCCGGCCGGGTCCCGACCCGGGCTTAGGGCCTCGACGGACCCTATATTTTGAGGCAAAGCCTGGCCCAGCCCGGTTAAAAGCCAAGACTTCAGCCTGGTCCGACCCGATTAAAAGCCCGAAAAAGCCCAGTTAAAATCTGATTATTCTAAAATATTTTCTTATATATTTATGAATTCACATTTACTATAAATATAAATAATACTTTAAACACATATATATTTACATATTTTTGATAAACAATATTATTTATATACTTCATTGCATAAATAATGAAAGAATATATAGTAAGTATACTATATATATTTGGATAACAATGATAAAACATATTATTCAATAAATATATTTATTTTTTGCCGAACTTAAATGTTTTCAACGAAGTAATATTTTCATAAAATATTCGATGTAAACTAATACATTTTTATGATGATCTAGTTGCTAACATATGTAGTCTTCGGAATCTCTAATAAAACTAGATCCGATTTGAATTAAAAAAAAGCCCGGCCCGATTTGATCCGGCCCGAAAAAAGCCCGGTTTGGCCCGCCTCGAGGGCCCAAACGGGCTCTGACATTTTCGGAAAGCCCGACCCAGTCAAGGTCAAAATCAAAGTCCGAAAAGCCGGGCCCGGTCAAAGGCCGGGCTTTTTAAGGCCCGGTTAAAGCCCGGCCCGGTGGGCCTTTTGTGCATCTCTAGCCGGAACTCCAAGGCCGCCGCCATGGAGCTTTTCCGGCGGTCGGAAAACTTCCAGAATTGAACCAAAGTTTGCAGATCAGTAGTCCGTGATACCAGGAACTACGTCGTGACCTTTAAACTAGCAGAAGGTGCCCCAGTCGCCGGATTTTGGCCGAGAAACGAAAGAACGCCGCCGGCGTTCAAAACTCCGGCGAGCTCCATCTCGACTCTAATAGCAGTGTTTTATACTTGAATCAAATCCTCTATTCACGATCTATACGCTGGTGTAATTTGTTTCAATCCAGAATCATCACAAATGAAATCCCTAATTTCAATTGAATTCATTCAAGAACATTCAAAGTAATTATAAACCCTAAACTTCAATTCTGAGAATTAAACTCAAATTTCTATGTGTTATTGAACTTCAAATTAGTCATATAATATATCAAAATGACCAGGAAGAATTTATCTACAAGATTCAAGCATCAAATCACACAAACAACATCAAGAACAAAAATTCCTATTTTGATCAACAAATAATTCAAAATAAAATAATTAAATAAGAAATTAACCTCGATTTCTGTACCAAAATGTTTGATTGATTCAGAAAGTTCTTTTCGAGAGTTTCGATTTGATATATTGCACGCTTGAATATGAGTTTGATAACGCCTTCGTTTGTGTATTTGATTTTCAAGAATGGAACGAATAATTAGGGTTTTCTCTGTAAATTCTGTATTTTTACTGATTGATTATGCTTATACGAATAAAATGAAATAACAAATAGGCTATTTATATTTATGGAATATTGGTTCGTGTTGGATCGTATTGGATCGATAAATTAGTCACTTAGCCGCTAAGTAACTGCAAAAACGATCTGATTTGATACCCGTATTGGATTATTATCCAAACCGGGCTTTCTATAAACCACTTTATACGGAAATAATGTAATATTATCCCATCTTTTGAGAATACGGTTTTTGTTGCTTTATCGAAATGATTATTGTAACGAAAATTTTGCGCCGGGTCGCGCACGGGTCAAACCTTAATCCGGATTGAAAAGTCAAAACACGGAAAATGTCCGGAATTATCAGATTAGGTTAGCAAGGATTTTTTGGAAGAGTTTCGGGTTGTAAAAATGTAAAAACGGTTGAAGTTGGAATATTGCCGGCTTTATAATATAGTTTCGTAATTATTCGGAAAATAATTAATAAATTCATAAATTATTATAAAATCATATAACCCTCCAAAAATTACTAGAAAAATACCTTAATTATCTATAATTTATTCTGGACATATTAAAATTAACATACTCACGTTTTATTTTATATAAATATCCAAATATTATTATCAATCATCAGGTAATTCATCAAAAATTCACATAATACTCACATAATAATCATTTATTGATAAAAATAATTCGACGTTATGTCCCAGATGTTACACCCTGACACCAGATTTGGGGGCTTTACAGGTTGGTATCAGAGCTGAGGTTATAGTAAACTAGAAATGGGAGTTCGTAGGAGTGTGTATAGCTATGTGAGGACGCTTGAGCTCATATCGAGTTCCTGCTGGACTATTGGATATAGTACCAATGAGTAAGCGAAGATAGGCGCATTCGTTTGAGTTGGTTGTGTTGAGCTGGAAAAAACTCCTGGCAGTTGCAAACATTTATTGTGGAATCTTCCGAGAATACTATGATTCGACGACGATGAAGATTATCGATATCCTTACAACATGAAGAAGTGTCTAGAATCGGATGACGAGTCAACATAAGAGTTCAAATAGAAGATAAATATTAAGACCTTGGCAATACCTTCTCTTTCTATAACTTCTTTTGACATCTCTCAAAAGGAGGTATCTGTTAGAGGATATATTCCCTAACACCCGTGTAGTCATTTTATGCCAGAATTTTGTTCTCTGGATTTTATTTCCTTCAAAAATATCAGTTTTGAAATCTTTTCAGTTTTAATTCATTTGATTTTAAATTCCTTTGATATTCTTTTATCTGACTGAGATGAACAACCCTATCTATAGGGGACACAAGGTATACCTGTCTGTGTGATAGAAGTTGGACGGGACGCCATCACTTCTGTGTGTTGTGACTACAAGAAGGTTAACAACCTTTAGTAGTGTCTTAATTTGGACACGCAATACCAAGTTCATTTGATCATATTAATCCCTCAGTATTCTTTCATTTCAACAACACTTTCTCACAAAATCATACTTTGGTAACCACAATCGTGGGACATCCGTTATGATATAAAATTCTTTTCTCTTTGGAATTCCATGATTTTATTATTTCAAATATTCGAAGGTATGCCAATCAAGTTGGGCTGAGTTATCTTGGTCAAGTCAAAGTAAGGCTATGTGATGGGATTACCGATAGTAACAGTGGACAGCGATACGACTCTATTTATCTTATGTCTCTTTCTTTCTTTTTCTTTCCCTCTAACTTTCTCTTTATTCTTCATTCTCGCAATCAGTAAAAGTGATTCTATTGAGAAATTGGTCAAAGGACGTGGAAGGAACAATGGTGCGGAGTGAAACTCCCGTGATAACTGTGTGGTATAAAGAATTTCAGTCTTATTCGAAATTTTGAGAAAAGTTACGAATACAAGATTAGAAAGATGAAAAGGAGATCCTTTATGCTTTCTTCTGCTGATTCCGAGGACGAAATCCTTATAAGGGGGGTAGACTATAATATCCTGTATTTTTAGAATTATTATTATTATTTGACTATGTTTATGTGTTGTTCTGATGTAAAAGGAATAAAATAATTGATATTTTATTCCTATTTGATGAGTTCGTGTCGTTAAATGACTCAATATGCTAATTGTTAAATGGTGTTAGTCCCTGTTGGTTTCTGATAATATTTACTTAAAGGTATTATTTTCAAAAGTTTATTTGAAAGCCGGTCATTTTATTGATATCGGTAAAACTGAGTGTATTTTCCCGTCTTGAGGATCGAGTGAATATTTTACTCGCCTCAATATTTTATCCGTGTTAGGAATATTATTTGGTATTTTACCCGTGTTCAACCGGGTAAAGGGTGAAGTTTAAAAACAGTTAGAGTAATATTTTATAGCTATTTTGCTACGTGTTAAATGAATTATTACGTGTTTAATATTATTTAAAAGTGTGTTTGGCCATGAATTAGCATGCGATAGAGTTGTGTGTGGTCCCGTAAGGACCAGAGTATTTTTTGGATACTCGCTACGTGTTTAAAATGCATTTATATGAATTGATCCGCAATCTGGACGCGTGTTTATTTGCGTCCTTATCGAGGTACTCGTTTTATCTCGTTTTATGTGTGTTTGAATGTAGTTTATGTGTTTTCGGGGTTTTCTGTTAATTTAGGAATCATTTCTGTTTTTCAAAAATCACCGGACAGGACCCCACCGGGACGTCAAAGCCCACAAAATCCATATTTTTATTTTTATAGAATTATTCATCTTTCAAATACCGAGTATTTTTGCATTTTTGAATTATTTGCAATTTTTGGGGAATATATATATAAATTTTATATTTTTATTGCTTTTAAAATTATTCCCCCCAATTTTTATTTTTGGGCCTACTTATTTTAATTAGGGAATAAAAACACCCTAAATTGATTTTGGGGTATTAAAATTCTGTAAATATAAATAGCTAAAAACTAATTTTTTTATTCATTTATTTTATTAAAATTTCAGAAAAGCAAAAATCAAGAACAGGTTGTGGGGGTGTGATTTTGTTCTTCATTTTCATCCTCTGATTTTGACGGATTTACGAATCCGTTGGTTTTGTTCTTATAACCAAATTAAAGCTCTTGGAAAGGTCTTTCTAACCATACCAAAATCAAGATCTGAGAGTGAGTATTTATGAAAATCGATTTTTGTGTTCGTGGCTTGAAATCGTTTTTGAATTTCTGATGATTGTTGGATGATTTAGATGTTATAATTAGCATTACCTTGTCCAGAACAATCGATTTGAGTAGTTATTTGCATCGTTTGATTTCAGGAATGGTTCGATTGAGTTCTTATTTTATTTATATTTATATTTTTGATTTTTGGAATTAAATCTGATTTGATTGGTAGTTATGATTATATATATAGATTCAGGGTTTTCCAACTTTAAATTCATGTATAATACGTTGAATTTTATTGGGAATTGAGTAGAATTGGATTTTTTATCGGAAACTTCAAGGCTCCACCGGTTTTAATGGTGATTCCGGTCGGAGAAGCTTGATTTTGGTTGGATGTTGACGATTCCGGTTAGTTCGAAATGGCTGGGACAGTTGTGTTCTGATTCGGGTTAAAAATCACTGCAGATCGGGATGTTTGGACGTTGAACGGAGGTCACCGGAGTCGGTGAATCTCGCCGGAAACATGGCTTGTTCCCCACAATCCGGTCGGTGTTCATACCGACCCGGACCCGTTCTTAATGACCCGTTTCTTTTATTTCCCCACCCGGTTTCGATCTAAAAATTCCCAATTCTGTTTATAAAATCTGTTTCTGCCATTTTCTTTTTATTTTTAATTAAAAATTCAGTTTTTAGTTTTACAAATCATTTTCTTTTATTCTAAATATCATTTTTAAATTCCAATTTTAATTTAATTAATTATTTTAGTGATTAACTAAATTATTTTAATTCCAAAATTTATTTTATTTATTTTATTTTTAAAAAATACAATTTGATTTAATTATTTATAATTTATTTTAGTTAACTAATTATTTATTTAATTAATTGATTAAATTATTTAATCAATTGATTTTATTTATAAATAGTTAAATAAAATCTAAATTATCTATAACTAATTCAAATAATGCCTAAAAATTACTTTTAAACTTTTAAAAATTATATTTTGGTATTTAAAGATCAATTAATATTATTATTAATTGATTTATTCCTAATTATTCGTATTTTATTCGTAGAAAATAAACCGTTTGTAATAACCCCAATTTTTAGAAATTTTTGAAACCTTGATGAATAGTAACTTTTGCTGACTATGCTGATTAATGAAAATTATCAGACAACACTATAAATGAGTACTGTTATGAAAATTCTGAGATCGTATTAGTATTCCATAAAGTAAATGAGTGTATATAAAGGTCGTCAGAATTCAGATTCGAACACTTTGGTTTTTCCCGAAAATCCACCAGATACCGAAAGGATTAAGTATAGGGTAACATAATTAAAATGATTTTTATTTAAGGATTATAGCAGATGATCATTAAAGGAATATAAGATATTAATAAAGGTTCAAGGAAGCCCAAGTAATATGATTCCGGATATGATCCATCAAACGATTAACGAGAACCAGAGTTAAGCGAACCGTAAAACAAATAAGAGACAAGCTTGTACAAGAAGCCAAAGATTATGACATCATCAAACCATAAGATTTGGACACATGGCAATGAGGTGACATAGGAAGGATGATGTAAGAAAGGTTAACAACATATTTAGTGAGAAGGATTTGTGGCCATGCATTTTTTTACGTTGGTTAAACATTGGTTAATGTTAACTAGGATAACAAAACCACCATACAAGTACAATCATTTTCATTTCTTCATTTCTTCCCTTGCTCTCGGCCAAAACCAGAGCAACAACTTCAAATTGTCATATATCCTTTAATACTCACTCAAATATTATGTTCTATAGCTCTTTGGAAAGGTATTGAGATGACCTACAACTCTTGTTCACAAGTATCGTCCAAATAAGCATGGTAAGACCCACATTTTTACAGTTCTTTAAATCGGACTTTTAAAAACTTCAAAATCTAACTTTGTGTTTTCTTGATTGTTTGTGAGATCCAAGTGTGTATAAGGATTGATCAAGATTTTAAGGCTCCCTAGCAACTTTTCAATCACAAATAAAGGTATAAAAACTTCTTGACTTTTAGTACTAAGCTTGATTGTTTGAGTTTTTAGATGAATTGGTAAATGTATAGTTAGATCCACGCTTAGTAGTGATTTTTGTGAAGTTGTGTTGATTTTGAATGGTGGATTTTTAGTTGATTGAATGAGTTGGTAAAACCTTGGAGTATGCACTGATTTTGCAGTGGTTTAAGTTGTATTTGTTGTGTTATTGATTGTTGGAGGATGGGAGTGAATTTTAGAGTGGTAAATATTTTGGAAAACTCGTAAACATAGTCGTCGTAATGCCCGATTTACCTTAGAGTATTTGTGCTTGAATCTCGGAACAGAAAGCTCACTTACCAATCTGTAAATTTCTCATGTTTAGCTAGATCGTGTCGTAAGCTTCGTTTTGGTATGTGGTTCACTTAAATCCGATGTATGGTTTAGGAGAAACGGCCATTTTAAGGTACGGCGTTTCGCGAACAAACCTTTACCCCTTGCCTAACTTTGAAACCTTGTTTAAGGCCCTTAAATACTAATTGGATTACGAAACAATTATGTAAGGTGGATTAGGCAGTTGGTAAAGTACTCGCGAAAGAGTCTTCTTAAAATGTTTAATGGTTAATTTTATAAAAATGGTGGAGTCGAGGGTACTCGAGCGACTAATGAAAATCATTAAACGTAGAAGCGAACGTTAGATTCTAAGTGGGTAAAGTTTAATTTCTTAAGAGATCATGGTTTAATTCCGGCTTATATGTTATTTATAGGTTACCGGACTCACACCAGACCTATTACCACCCTCGGCCGCTCAGGCAAGTTTTCTACCCGTTATACTGTTGTTGTGATGTAAATATATTGATGCATTATCTTGAGATAAGTGCATGGTTATTATTAGCAAGTCTTGCGATATATTGGAGCATGTTGATATGATATATAAATATATATATGCATGCCAGTTTTGTAATCTTAATATTTCATTGTCGATTCAATTATTATAAACTGCATAATACCTATGCTAGAGATAGGCATTATTTGCATATACCCTTAGAATAGGGGACCCAAAGTTGAATATTTTCCTAAAACCGGGAGGCGAGGTTCCCGAGTATATTTTATATAGTTTTCTATAATTATTAATCGAATAAGGTATATTCGATAGTTTTGAATAATAATCAAACTTATTTTCGATTATTCAAATAAAGATCTTACTATCGTATAAGTATACCTTTTGTTATTTATCATTCATTTCAAGTATGAGTTTTAAAACTTCTACTTCATTTATTTTTATAAAGATGATCCTTTATGGGAATATTATTTAAATAATAATATTCAGATATTTTCTAACATATCGGGACTGATTTATTTTATTAAATCATCATTACTCCAAACATTCTTAAAAAAGTCTTCGAGTCTTCAAAATGATTTTAAAAGTTAGAGCGGATCCCAAAACTCATTTTCAAATTTAAGATCTTCCTTTCGAAGGAGATTTAAATACTCGCTCAAAACCTAAGGGATCCGGCTCCGTGGTATATTTTTGGCGCAACGAAGTTGCTAATTTGATAAAAGAGTTTGATTACTTGCCCAACATTCGGAAAGTAAGCGCAATCGAAATGCGTCGGCATAAGCGACATGGGCTCAGTGGGAATCCATCAAGGTGTAAGTGGCTGAGTGGCAGTCCATCAAAGCGTAAGTGGCTGAGTGGCAGTCCAGCATAAGGTCCTAATGCGGCTAGGGTGATGACCAGTGGGAAATTCATCCATCTACTTGTAAAAAAGGTGACTTAATTGGTATCTTTGCCTGATCATCAAGATATCAGGTTTATGCCAAAGTTTTCTTCTTTCCAAATTCATTGGGTATTACAACTCTGTTTATACTGTTCATAAACGAGGCTTTTAAGGAAAGTATGAGAGAGATATATATAGGTGTATATATATCATGACTTAATGAAATATCTTTAACTTCATTTATTTTGAATGACATTTTAAAGATTGATTCTATTCAAGTCTTATCTTGTAGTCTCATCTATGTGATGAACTTTTGAAACTGATTTTACCTTGAACAGTGGTAGTTCAAGTAGTATTCGGAAAAGATATAAGTATATTGGAGTATCTTGTGACTTCATCTTTTCAACTTATATCTAGTTAATGATTATCTTATGCATGATAAAGATTTTAATAAAAACGTTGAGACAAGGTTAGATACATGCGATCACCTTGCAATGATATTTTTATACAGTTATAAACTGGAACTCTGTGTATATTATGCATGGAAGAGGATTTCCAAGATTTTGAAAAGTATATATACATATATACTGATTATTTTGCGATTTGGTCGCTTTAAGATATCAAACTTGGTTCACTTCTGGTTGACCAAGACTTTCATGAGTACTGTGAGAATGCTGATATATCGTTAATTATTATACATGTTATTTTGGTGGGCTTGTTTCTCATCCTTGCTTTATTCTTTCATCACACAACAACAACTAGACAAGATGAACAAGACCAAGCTCCCAATTCGTGAGCGGATAGAAAACATTCTGCAGCTTCCTATAGGCGTTGATGCCGCTATAGCTGAGGTAGGAACTACGAATAGGCTAGGTTTTCAACGATTGATGTACCGGACTTATGTATATTTATGAATTATAAATTGGCAAAGAATATGTAAAGTTATTCAGAAACCCTTTTGAGGTGTAATGACTTATAATTGTGAAATAAAATGACTTGTGTTATTTTTGGTATTCATCTCTGAGACTATAACTTGTGGTGTGTGTGTATATTGTGAGGTCACCATACGCAGTAGTTGGTTGTTTATTAAGATTGAGTGTTATTAAGGGAAATAGAACTCGTGACGACTCGGATCTCCAACCCCGGATTTGGGGGTGTTACACCATTCGTTCGTTTAATATGAAAGGAACACGTCTAGACTTAGAAAAATATTCCGCTGTCATTAAAAATACTTTCGAGACCCGAAACCTTTTATTTCAAAAGGTCACTTGATTTACAAGTCATTCTGAGTCGATTATTGATCGATAAATCGCATTTTGACCCGATTTTAGTTTTAAACGTACCAAGTCGAACCTTTTGACGAACCGAGTCATATGTGATTTGAATTATGTGATATGTGAGTTACGTGTTTATATGTTATAGGAATTACGTGTGTACTTGGGTCAAGAGTCCTGTATTTTGGATGTTATAATTATGTGTGGGCTATCGTATGGGTAGACGATAGGATTTTGACACGTAGTTCGTCGAGTAATTATCGTTCAAGCAATTAAGATGTATATTTTAATTATAGATGCAGACTTAATTATCAGAGTTTGAGAACTATCCTGAAATTATTCCCAATTCATTTACCAATCTTTTGAACGTAGCTTCATAGAGAGGCTTGGTGAATATATCTCCTACTTGCTGATCTATTGGAACAAAGACCAATTCCACTGTACCAGCTTCCACATGTTCCCTTATGAAATGGTATCTGATACTGATGTGCTTAGTCATTGAATTCTGCACTGGATTTCATGTCATTGCAATAACACTTTGATTATCACAATATATAGGAATAGAAGAATAGTCTAACCCATAATCCAACAGCTGATTCTTCATCTAAATAATCTGAGCACAACAGCTTTCTGTATCAATGTACTCTGCTTCTGCAGTTGAAGTGGAAATTGACTTTTGTTTCTTGTTGTACGCCTCCAAGAAATTGGTAGCTTCCATAAGTACTTTTCTTGTCTATTTTGCATCCTTTATAGTTAGTTATATCTACTGAACAACTAGTATTTAAATCTAACTTGGTTGCAATAGCCATATGAGTTGATGCAGTTAAGCAGTCTTGCATTCCAAATCTTTTGAGTAAGTTCCTGGTGAATTTGGGTTGATTTATGAACATTCCTTCATTAGCATGTTTGACTTGTAACCCCAGAAAGTAACTCAATTCTCCCATCATACTCATTTGATACCTGGACTGCATTAGCTTTGCAGATCTCTCATGGAGTTTATCATTAGTAGGTCCAAAAATGATATCATCAACATATATTTGTACTAACAACAAGTCCTTACCATGGTATTTATAAAAGAGAGTTTTATCAATTGTACCTCTTGTGAAACCACTCTCTAGCAGAAATAGAGCAAGTGTTTCATACCAGGCCCTTGGAGCTTGCTTCAGTCCATAAAGTGCTTTATCCAGTAAGTAGACATGATCTGGATACTTTGGATCAATAAAACCTGGAGGCTATTCAACATAAACTTCCTCTTCGAGTTCTCCATTTAAAAATGCACTTTTCATATCCATTTGGAACACCTTAAACTTCTTGTGAGCAGCATAGGCAAGAAAGATTCGTGTTTCCTCTAACCTTGCAACTGGAGCAAATGTCTTATCATAATCAATTCCTTATTGTTGTGAGTAACCCTTTGCAACCAGTCTTGATTTGTTCCTTGTAAAATGCCCTCACTGTCAGTTTTGTTTCTGAACACCCATTTTGTGCCAACTACAGATCTGTTCTTTGGTCTTGGCACAAAAGTCCAGACTTTGTTCCTTTCAAATTCATTGAGCTCTTCTTGCATTGCCGTGACCCCGGTCAGCATCTTGTAGAGATTATTCAACCTTTTTAGGTTCAGTTTGAGATAGAAAAGAATGGTAGAGACATTCATTCTGAGTGGCATTTCTTCTTCTTACACCACTGTCAGGGTTTCCAATGATTAAGTCAGGTGTGCGTGACTTAGACCATTTTCTTGCTGATGGAAGTTGACTCCTCGAAGAAGAACCTCCCCCTTGATCCATGAATTCTCTATTATTTCTTTGAGTAGTAACACTGTTGTTTCCTGATGCTCCCCCTGAATCAGTGTTCCTATGGTTTGTTGGGTTTCGAGCACATAAACGCAACGGAAATAGTAATTAAAATATGAAAAATCAGAGTTTTCGAAACCCACCGCAGGATCCATGTGAAAAACATATATTTAATTCATAGATCAGATTATTTACCTTATGAAGCTTTACGATTATGGTTGTCAAATGGAGATCCCGGCTTTAACCGAACACTACGTATCCCGCCTTAATGATCTACGCCGTAGAGGTATCCACACGAAAGCTGGTACGGAGGAGGCGTGTACTAGCACAGAGAACGAACCTGTTTTCCCCTCTCTCACTCTCTCATTTTTAGCTGTTAGGGTTTTATGTTTTTATTTAATAAAAACGTAACCCTAATTTTAGACTTAAGGATGTTTATATAGAGAGGCCAAAAACAGTCCTAACCCAAATCCAAGTTAGAGTTTATTAAAATCTGAAATTCTATTTATTTAATAATTAAGTTTAACTCAATTACTAAATACCAACTGAATTTCAGATTTAATAATATACAAATTCAAAATTAATTCATCCTATTAATTAAGTCCTACTTAATTAATAATAAATAATTCAAATTTCCTTTTTAATTCAAATCCGAATTTGAATTAAATATTCCTCCATGCTTTTTTTTGTGTGACCCTATAGATTATTGTTACATTGGCAATAATTTAAATATGAGTGGCATCTAGTAATACATCATTGCTACTCAAGTAATAATAATTAAATCGGTGATCGATTAAACCTCTCGTGAATAATGTACAATGTAATATAATCCCTTTAACCAAATATTATAGATTAAACTAGAGGCATGTAATGTGTCATCCTCATCATAGTTTAATCCAGGTTTCCTTGATCAATGAGTAGACTATCATATCAAATCAACATTTGAGCGTGGGCACGCATTTTATTGTCTAGCTCACACAAGAGGCCAATAATATCACTCCTAAAATAGGAGGGTTAAATCCCATCTAGATCATTCAAATTTCTCATACGATTCATAATATATCTGTAACGCCCTCCAGACCCGGGGTATAAGTCTGGGGGTTACTAACTACTCACCAAACCTGTACAATTTGATTAACAATTAATAAAGAAATGAAATTAAACCCCTTTAACACTAACCAGGATCTTTTTAGGTTGAAGTATGAAAATAAAAACCACTAACTACTTTTATTACAAACCAACATTCAAAGTCTCACAAACTCTCTTTATTACAAACCATTGTCTAATTTATTTTAAGCTAAGTTCAACTTTTATTCAAACACACACACCTACTATCTATCAACACTCCACCTGCTCGAGCAACTCAAAGCTTTCTTCCTGGATTGGGATCAACACCTTGGGTATAAGAGGATCCCGAGGCTTGACTCGCTTCTTTACCACTCGAGTCCTGATTGGTTTCATATTCCTTCTTAACTGAAAACAATAAGGTGAATAACAACAAAAGGGGTGAGCCAAAAGTTGCTCAACAAGTCCACAAACATATAAACAGTGTTAAAGCATTTTAAATGAATCCGCCATCCCAGGTATATCTGCCAAGATATAACCTCACGAGAATAGAAAGAAGGCCATTACTGGCGAGTACAAATAAACTAAACTGGACACAAGTTCGCATCTATATTCTGCTGATCAGTCAGAATATACTGCAGATCCATATCTCAGTATATAGATCCAGTCGGGTACCCAGGCACTACGGCCCACGTCGAGGGACCAGTCATCCCGGTCCTCAGGATTAAGACACACTCAATCCCAAAATATCCTTATCCAGTCCATCGCTCAGCAACCGGGACAATCGGTATGCTTTGATATATTCCAAACACTAGAATATATCAATCTCCATGTGTTACCAACAGAATATGAATCAAGAATCAAAAGAAACGGAGAAATCAAGAATTGAAATGAAATATGAACAAAGGAATAGGGATTGTATATTAGTGATCAAGAACAATAATCAAGAGAATGTAAATGTGATAAATATTTGAATCAATATCACTATTCCGAAAGTAGAATAGAGGAAAAACTTGCCTTCTGCGCGACTTACTGCAATTGAATCACTTATATCTATCACCTTGGACTATTATCGACTCACCTGGCCTGGCTGGATTAGCTTCTGTTGGCAAAACAGACTGGTTAAGTCACGTCGTACTTCATTTGCATCTTGAATCGACTTCAAACTGATCCTAACATCTACCCATGCGCTTATGACTGACTCATGTATTACATATAAGCAAGTAAGACTCGATTAACCACGTAATACACATAAGCACATAAGCATATAATCATTTTTATGGTTAAAATAATTTTTAAAACCAAAATCGACTCGCTGATTGCTTAACTGATCGTTATCTGACTCGTTTCCCATTTTTCCGGAATTTTTCGGACTCGTAACGTCACGTAACTTGACTGATAATCAAACAAGTCACAAAATCAACTAACTTCTAAAAAAATTAAGCTTTGATATTATTTTTAATGAAAAGGATTCATTTTTCTGAGTTAACAGGCTTTCGTTTCACGCAAAACGGACTAACGGTTGAATTATTATTAATTAAATACTGATAATTCCATTTATTAATCATTATAAATAATTATTACTAATTTTTAAAACACAAAAATAATTTTTAAATCATTATTTAAGAAAATCAGAATTAAAAATAATTTTTCTATAATTTTTGAAATTAAATTGAATTTATTATGATTTATTGAAAATTATTTGATTAATTATCAAAATAATTAATCACTTTTAAATAATTAATAAGTAATAAATAAATAATAAATAATTAAGAAAATAATTCAATCTGATTTTTAAAAAATAATTCAGAATTATTTATAATATAAATTAATTAATTAAATAATTAATTAATCAATTTACAAAATAAATAAAACTGATTTTTAAAATTAATAAAAATAAAATAAAAATCAAAATTTCAGAAACAGTTGTCAGAAATTGGTTTCTGACAAAAACAGATCAAAACCGGGTAATCTGAACGGGTCAAACGGGTTGGATTCCGGGTCACCAAGAACACGCCGGAATTTTTCCAGATTCCGGTGAGTTCCCGGAGTCCGGCCAAGCTCCGATCAGCCCCAAATCAACACCATCTGGTGCTGTTTTTGAGTGCTTTTCATTGCAAATCAACACAGCAATCCAACCACGGCCAAAACATCACAGAATAACTCCTGAATCAACTTCTCCGGCAAAATCGACATAAACTCCGGCCAAAAATCGAATTTGCAGAATCGTACATAAAATCAAACGTTATATAGTGCAAAATGAAGCTAAGAACATATACAATCAAAGCCCTAACATTACAAGAACCAAATATTCACAGAAATCATCGAGTTGTGTTTTGAAAATTCGACCTAAACCCTAGAATTCGTGAATCACTATCCAAGCATCGTTTGTTCAATTAAACACCATGAATCGACTGTAAATCATCTAACAAAGCTATATCAATCATCAAAACATCACAATAACCCCAGAATCAAAAAGCCCTAATTCGAACATAAACCCTAAAAATCAAAAATCAAAAACGATGCAATAAAACGTGATATTGATGCAAGAAACAGAAAGAACGGATCACAACCTTCGATTTGAGTTCTTGAATCACACGATTTGATGTTGTAATCAGTGAGAAATCACGACTTGATTCTTCGACCCGAACCTGTTCTTCCCGACCTGATTTCAGAGAATTTTTGGTAATTTTGCAGATTTTAATGATTAATTATAATTAATTAAATAAAAATTAGGCTATTTATAGTAGTAAAAATAATACTCCTAATTAAAATTAAGGGGCTAATTATACATTAAATACAAATATTGGGCCCTAATTTTTATAATTTTTGAGTATTAAAATTTAATTTATAAATATTTTATATATGCAATATATATGCCAAAATTTTCCAAAAATTGCGAATAATGCAAAAATGCAAAGAAATAATATAAATGAAAGTCCTATAATTTTATAAAAATAAAAATGTGATTTTTGTGGGGTTTTTGACACCCAATGGGGCCCGAAAAAATTATTTTTCGCAAAACGAGAAAATTTATAAATTATCTAGATGTTCAGAACAAGGCGATTGTAAAAGCCATTTGATGAAAAATAAGGCCCATTATTTTATTTGAAATACTGGCTTTAAAATCATCGTTTGGATCATAAAACGTTTGAAATAAAACCTATAAATGCATAATAAAATATCTGAAAATACCTTAAAATATAGAAATGACATGGAATACACGTATCACGTAACAGTTAGGGTTTATCAGATAATCACACATAAATGACACATTAATTCACATATTTTATTATAATCATGATATAATATAAACGTAAAGTTCCCAGTCGTTACATCCTCCCCCCCTTAAAAGGATTCTGTCCTCAGAATGTTCTATGAAAACAAATGAGGGTATTTCTCTAATATTTCACTTTCGAGTTCCCAGGTTGATTCTTCAACCATAGGATTTCTCCACAACACTCGCACTAAATATACAGACTTATTTCTCAACACTTTCTCTCGCCGATCTAAAATTCTTACCGGCTGTTCTATAAAAGACAAATAAGGTTGGATTTCTATCGGCTCATACTCGATTACATGCCTAGAATCAGGATTATATCGCTTAAGCATGGACACGTGAAACACATTGTGAATATGCTGCATATGAGGCGGTAAAGCTAATTCGTATGCAACTTTTCCCACTTTCTTCAAAATTTCAAACGGTCCAACATAACGTGGTTTTAATTTACCCTTATTTCTAAATCTGGTTAATCCTTTCCATGGCGATATTTTGAGTAGTACGTTTTCTCCTTCCTGATAGTCTATATCTTTCCTGGCTTGATCTGCATATTTGCGTTGTCTGTTTTGCGCTGCATCGAGTCGTTTTCGAATGAGTTCAATCTTTTCTTTCATCTGTTGAATTAGTTCTGGACCCAAAATTTTGCGTTCTCCAATTTCATCCCAATATACTGGTGATCTGCATTTTCTCCCGTATAATGCTTCATACGGTGGCATTCCAATGCTGACGTGATAACTGTTATTATAAGAAAATTCCACTAGGGGTAGATGTTCATCCCAACTGCCTTCAAAATCGATCGCACAAACTCGTAGCATGTCTTCAATCGTTTGGATAGTTCTTTCACTTTGCCCGTCGGTTTGCGGATGATAAGCGGTACTCATGTTAAATTTAGTTCCAAGACATTCTTGAAATTGTCTCCAAAATCTTGAGTTGAAACGAGGATCTCGATCAGACACGATAGATACTGGAACTCCATGTCGCATCACAATTTCTTTGAGATATATGTGTACTAGCTTGTCGAGTGAAAATCTTTCATTGATTGGTAGAAAATGTGCCGACTTCGTGAGTCTGTCAATGATTACCCATATCGCATCATGATTTGCCTTTGTCCTTGGTAGTCCTACCACAAAATCCATCGCTAGATGTTCCCATTTCCATTCTGGAATGTCTAATGGTTGCAATAATCCACTCGGACGTTGATGTTCCGCTTTAACTCGCTGGCATGTGTAGCACTTACTTATCCATTCAGCTATTTCCTTCTTCATGTTCGGCCACCAGAAGTTTTCTTTCAGATCACGATACATTTTTGTACTTCCTGGATGAATGGAATACTTCGAATTGTGCGCATCTCGCATTATTTCTTCTTTTAATTCTACTACGTTAGGGATCCAGATTCTCGACGCAAAGCGTAAAATTCCTTCATTATCTTTCTGAGTTGTGATTTCTTCTCCCGTCAGGTCGTCATCTTGACCCATCACTTCATTTTGACAGCAGCGAATCTTTTCTAACAATTCCGGTTGGAAAGTCATAGTGTAGATAGCTTCTGCAGATTCATTGGGAATACGAATCTCAATTTCCAATTTGTCGAATTCCTTGATTAAGTCTTCACACGAAGTTAACCGATTCAATCTTTCTTTCCTGCTCAGTGCATCTGCTACAACATTTGCTTTCCCTGGATGATAACTAATCGTGACTTCGTAATCCTTTATCAATTCCAGCCATCGACGTTGCCGCATGTTCAGCTCCTTTTACGTAAAGATATACTTAAGACTTTTATGATCTGTGTAAATTTCACATTTTTCACCGTAGAGATAATGTCTCCAAAGCTTCAACGCAAATACGATCGCTGCCAATTCCAGATCATGAGTAGGATATTTTTGTTCATGAGGTTTAAGTTGTCTCGAAGCATATGCGATGACGTTACCGTGCTGCATCAGTAGACATCCTAACCCGCGATACGAAGCGTCGCTGAAAATGACGAAATTTCCTAGCTCGTCTGGCAATACAAGTACTGGTGCAGTTACTAACCGATTTTTCAGCTCTTGAAAACTTTCTTCACACTTATCACTCCATTCAAACTTTTCACTTTTTCGAGTTAACTTGGTCAGCGGCGTTGCTATTTTCGCAAAATCTTTGACAAACCTTCGATAATATCCTGCCAATCCCAAGAAACTTCGAACTTCTGTCGGCGTCCTTGGTCTTTCCCAATTTAACACAGCTTCAATCTTCGCTGGATCGACTTGGATGCCTTCTCTACTGATAATATGCCCTAGAAATTGTACTTCTCTTAACCAGAATTCACATTTCGAGAATTTTGCGTATAGGTGCTCTTTCCTCAGAATTTCCAAAGTTATTCTCAAGTGTTCTGCATGCTCTTCTTCTGACTTGGAGTAAATTAAGATGTCATCAATGAATAGAATCACGAATTTATCCAAATATTTCTTGAATACTCTGTTCATCAAATCCATGAATGCTGCTGGCACGTTTGTCAGACCGAATGCCATTACCAAAAACTCGTAATGCCCATATCTTGTACGAAACGCAGTTTTTGGAATATCTTCAGCTTTAATCTTCAATTGATGATAGCCTGATCGCAAATCTATCTTTGAAAACCATGCTGCTCCTTTTAGCTGATCGAACAAATCGTCGATTCTCGGTAAGGGATACTTATTCTTGATAGTGAGTTTATTCAATTCCCTATAGTCAATGCATAATCGCATGCTGCCGTCCTTCTTCTTCACAATTAACACCGGTGCACCCCATGGGGATACACTAGGTCGTATGATGCCTCGGTCTAGAAGATCTTGCAGTTGCGTTGACAATTCCTTCATTTCGACTGGAGCCATCCGATATGGAGCTTTCGAAACTGGTTCTGTACCTGGTGCTAGATCAATTGTGAACTCAATTTCTCGATCTGGTGGTAACCCTGGAAGCTCGTCTGAAAAGACGTCTGGAAATTCGCACACAATTGGAATGTCTTCTATTCTAGGACTTTCTCTTTCGGTATCTAACACGTAAACTATGTACGCCTCACATCCTTGTCGAAGCAATCGTTTAGTCTGCATCACAGTAAGAAATTTCTTCTGCTGTTTTTCGCCTTTGAATATTACTGTTGCATTCTCCGCAGTTCACAATTTGACTCTCTTATTCGCGCAATCTATCTGAGCGTTATGACATGCTAACCAATCCATTCCCAAGATAATATCGAATTCTCCTAGCTTAAAAGGAATTAAATCTATTGAAAAATGATGTCCAGCTATTTCTATATCACACGCAGGATATACTCGATCTACCGGAACTTGGTCGTCATTCGCTAATTTTATAATTAACGTTTCGCCCAACCATTCGATTTCACAATGTAACTTACCAAGAAATTCTTCAGAAACAAATGAACGAGTAGCTCCAGAATTAATTAATACTTTTGAAATTACAGAATTCACCAAAAGTGTACCTGCAATAACACTCGGACTCTGCACCGCTTCTTTCATGGTCATGTTAAAAGTTCTTGCTTTGGGTTGATTAGGCGGCGGCGGAGGTAATGCTAACATTCTCGGAACACTGGCTGCCATAGCTGATCCTTTGCAATTTCTGGCGATATGCCCTTTCTTTCCACACTGGAAACAAGTCATCTCTGCTGTTCTACCTGTTGGACAATCGTTAGAATAGTGCCCTTTCTGCTTACACCGATAACACGTTACATCCCTTTTGATACATACACCAGTATGCTTTCGATTACATGTCTTGCAGTATGGCACTGGAACTCTGACCATTCCCTGCTGACTGGAGGTTTGGAAACGATTACCTGCCTTCTGTGAACCTTGTCCTATCCTTTTAAAATTCAAATTTGCCCGGGCTTTGAATCCCGGCTTTCTGCTGGAGCGATCTTGGAAACTTCCCTGTCCCTTGTCTTGCTGAGATCTTTCACTTTCCCCTTCTATAATCAAAGCTTTCTGAACTACGGCGGTATACGTCGTTAATTTGAAAACTGCAACTTGGCCACGAATCCATGGTCGTAATCCTTCTTGAAATCTTTGAACTAGTTTTTCTTCAGTGTCAACCTGTTCTGGAACAAACCTAGCCAACTCAGTAAATTTGGCTTCATATTCTGCCACGGACATATTTCCCTGCTTCAGTTCTAGAAACTTAATCTGCATTTGATTCTTCACATAGCGAGGAAAATACTTTTCTAAAAACAACTCTTTAAACCTATCCCATGCAATAACTTCTTCACCCTCTAAGGCCTTTTTAGATTCCCACCAATAATTCGCCTCTCCTTTCAACAAGTAACTAGCAAAATCAGTCTTCTGGTCCTCACCTACCTTCACTAGTGCGAACGCTTTCTCTACTTCTTTTAACCAGGTGGTAGCTTTAATAGGATCAGTAGTCCCTTCAAACTCTGGAGGTTTAACTGACTGAAACTGCTTAAAAGTAACAACAGGTAATACTGGTGGTAATTGAAGCTCAGGACGAGGTGGCTGTTACAATATTTGTTGTTGTATCTGCTGTTGCTGATGCTGCATCTGCTGCTGCATCATTACCATCTGTTGTTGCATCAGATGGAACATTTGGTTCATGGTCTCATTAGTCTGATTTTCAGAATTGCTGTTAGAGGTCTCAGCCCTAGTCTTTCTTTTTGGTGCCATCTTCTTCTGATAATAAAACAGGTGATATTTATTTAACAGTTTAATAAACAATCGACAATATGTATGGAAAACAATTTATCCTGTATTCATAACATGGTTTATTTAAAGAAAATAGTTGCTGAGTGTAAAGACTGGAAATGTAAATAGTTAAATAAAATAATTGTTTTTTTTAACAGGAATTATAATATGAAAAACTGTAAAGTGAAAGTAAATGATATAAAACTGTAAAGACTGAAATTTAAATAAAAGAATTTGAAAAAGTTCATCTTATATATATGTGACACCAGCTTCAGGTGTAAATGCTTGATACAAAAAGTCTCGGGCTACTGGTCATCACTACGGCTACAAGTCACACTATCGCTACAAGTTAAATTACTACTACAAGTTAAACTACTGATACACACATACACACTACTCACTAGGTTATACTATGCTGCCTCTATATACACATGCACTCTAGAGTCACCGTCTCAAACCCTCTCAGAACCCAGGCAGAATACGCCTAAGCTCCTCTCTAAGTGCCTGGACCACAGACTGTGCCAAGCGAAAAACCCTGTAGAACTCTGCAAAAGAAGGAGGTCCATCATGAGTCAAATCATCCAGCTCTCAAGTAGCACTCATCAATACTGACTGTAATCGCTGTCTAATATAATAATCCGGCTGTAGGGCCGCTAACGGTCCTCTGTCCCTCTGATAAAACAGATGCATAATCTCCCGACACTGTGCCCGCCAATACTCCACATCATCCCTCATAACTCTATACTCATGGTATGGTACCATATGCGGCTCAGCAACCTGACCTACTGACTCCTGAGAAGGAACCCTCGGAATACCTGCACCCTGCTGGGGTAAACCTAACTGTAGATCCACATCATGCTCTCCCATCCCCTCTATTGGAATCATCTGAACTATGTCCGGCTCTGGGGCATGCACTGGTATAGGAGGTAACAATGGTGGTGGTGGTAACTCCTGCTCAATACCTAGTATAAACTGGTGCTCAATAGGTAAAGGAACCATCGGCTCGAAGAACTCAAATGGATCAAACATCTCTATGGGGTCATGCACTATCCCCTGTACTGGTGGTACCGGCTCCTGTGGCAATGGTGGTGGAGGTGGTAGAGGAGGAAACATATGCTCAGATACTGGAGGTATGGCTGGTGCTACTGGCCCAGTGACTGTCCTCTCGGAAGATGCAGAATAACCAGAAGATGCCATCTGATAATATACCAAGGAAAAGAAAAGGTCATTAACAATCCTAAGATTATTTCCCTATTCTAATCTGACCTAAATCCTAACACTATTCATCCTAATTTGACTATCCCTATCTTATGTGATCTCCTTATCCTATCTTAATCCTAATGTTCTTGTTTTCAGGGACCAAACCTACAGCTCTGATACCAAACCTGTAACGCCCTCCAGACCCGGGGTATAAGTCTGGGGGTTACTAGCTAATCACCAAACCTGTACAATTTGATTAACAATTAATAAAGAAATGAAATTAAACCCCTTTAACACTAACCAGGATCTTTTTAGGTTGAAGTATGAAAACAAAAACCACTAATTACTTTTATTACAAACCAACATTCAAAGTCTCACAAACTCTCTTTATTATAAACCATTATCTAATTCATTTTAAGCTAAGTTCAACTTTTATTCAAACACACACACCTACTATCTATCAACACTCCACCTGCTCGGGCAACTCAAAGCTTTCTCCCTGGATTGGTATCAACACCTTGGGTATAAGAGGATCTCGAGGCTTGACTCGCTTCTTTACCACTCGAGTCCTGATTGGTTTCATATTCCTTCTTAACTGAAAACAATAAGGTGAATAACAACAAAAGGGGTGAGCCAAAAGTTGCTCAACAAGTCCACAAACATATAAACAGTGTTAAAGCATTTTAAATGAATCCGCCATCCCAGGTATATCTGCCAAGATATAACCTCAGGAGAATAGAAAGAAGGCCATTACTGGCGAGTACAAATAAACAAACTGGACACAAGTTCACATCTATATTCTGCTGATCAGTCAGAATATAATGCAGATCCATATCTCAGTATATAGATCCAGTCGGGTACCCAGGAACTACGGCCCACGTCGAGGCACCAGTCATCCCGGTCCTCAGGATTAAGACACACTCAATCCCAAAATATCCTTATCCAGTCCATCGCTCAGCAACCGGGACAATCGGTATGCTTTGATATATTCCAAACACTAGAATATATCAATCTCCATGTGTTACCAACAGAATATGAATCAAGAATCAAAAGAAACGGAGAAATCAAGAATTGAAATGAAATATGAACAAAGGAATAGGGATTGTATATTAGTGATCAAGAACAATAATCAAGAGAATGTAAATGTGATAAATATTTGAATCAATATCACTATTCTGAAAGTAGAATATAGGAAAAACTTGCCTTCTGCGCGACTTACTGCAATTGAATCACTTATGTCTATCACCTTGGACTATTACCGACTCAACTGGCCTGGCTGGCTTAGCTTCTGTTGGCAAAACAGACTGGTTAAGTCACGTCGTACTTCATTTGCATCTTGAATCGACTTCAAACTGATCCTAACATCTACCCATGCGCTTATGACTGACTCATGTATTACATATAAGCAAGTAAGACTCGATTAACCACGCGATACACATAAGCACATAAGCATATAATCATTTTTATGGTTAAAATAATTTTTAAAACCAAAATCGACTCGCTGATTGCTTAACTGATCGTTATCTGACTCGTTTCCCATTTTTCCGGAATTTTTCGGACTCGTCTCGGCACGTAACTTGACTGATAATCAAACAAGTCACAAAATCAACTAACTTCTAAAAAAATTAAGCTTTGATATTATTTTTAATGAAAAGGATTCATTTTTCTGAGTTAACAGGCTTTCGTTTCACGCAAAACGGACTAACGGTTGAATTATTATTAATTAAATACTGATAATTCCATTTATTAATCATTATAAATAATTATTACTAATTTTTAAAACCCAAAAATAATTTTTAAATCATTATTTAAGAAAATCAGAATTAAAAATAATTTTTCTATAATTTTTGAAATTAAATTGAATTTATTATGATTTATTGAAAATTATTTGATTAATTATCAAAATAATTAATCACTTTTAAATAATTAATAAGTAATAAATAAATAATAAATAATTAAGATAATAATTCAATCTGATTTTTAGAAAATAATTCAGAATTATTTATAATATAAATTAATTAATTAAATAATAATTAATCAATTTACAAAATAAATAAAACTGATTTTTAAAATTAATAAAAATAAAATAAAAATCAAAATTTCAGAAACAGTTGTCAGAAATTGGTTTCTGACAAAAACAGATCAAAACCGGGTAATCTGAACGGGTCAAACGGGTTGGATTCCGGGTCACCAAGAACACGCCGAAATTTTTCCAGATTCCGGTGAGTTCCCGGAGTCCGGCCAAGTTCCGATCAGCCCCAAATCAACACCATCTGGTGCTGTTTTTGAGTGCTTTTCATTGCAAATCAACACAGCAATCCAACCACGGCCAAAACATCACAGAATAACTCCTGAATCAACTTCTCCGGCAAAATCGACATAAACTCCGGCCAAAAATCGAATTTGCAGAATCGTACATAAAATCAAACGTTATATAGTGCAAAATGAAGCTAAGAACATATACAATCAAAGCCCTAACATTACAAGAACCAAATATTCACAGAAATCATCGAGTTGTGTTTTGAAAATTCGACCTAAACCCTAGAATTCGTGAATCACTATCCAAGCATCGTTTGTTCAATTAAACACCATGAATCGACTGTAAATCATCTAACAAAGCTATATCAATCATCAAAAAATCACAATAACCCCAGAATCAAAAAGCCCTAATTCGAACATAAACCCTAAAAATCAAAAATCAAAAACGATGCAATAAAATGTGAAATTGATGCAAGAAACAGAAAGAACGGATCACAACCTTCGATTTGAGTTCTTGAATCACACGATTTGATGTTGTAATCAGTGAGAAATCACGACTTGATTCTTCGACCCGAACCTGTTCTTCCCGACCCGATTTCAGAGAATTTTTGGTAATTTTGCAGATTTTAATGATTAATTATAATTAATTAAATAAAAATTAGGCTATTTATAGTAGTAAAAATAATACTCCTAATTAAAATTAAGGGGCTAATTATACATTAAATAAAAATATTGGGCCCTAATTTTTATAATTTTTGAGTATTAAAATTTAATTTATAAATATTTTATATATGCAATATATATGCTAAAAATTCCCAAAAATTGTGAATAATGCAAAAATGCAAAGAAATAATATAAATGAAAGTCCTATAATTTTATAAAAATAAAAATGTGATTTTTGTGGGGTTTTTGACACCCAATGGGGCCCGAAAAAATCATTTTTCGCAAAACGAGAAAATTTATAAATTATCTAGATGTTCAGAACAAGGCGATTGTAAAAGCCATTTGATGAAAAATAAGGCCCATTATTTTATTTGAAATACTGGCTTTAAAATCATCGTTTGGATCATAAAACGTTTGAAATAAAACCTATAAATGCATAATAAAATATCTGAAAAATACCTTAAAATACAGAAATGACATGGAATACACGTGTCACGTAACAGTTAGGGTTTATCAGATAATCACACATAAATGACACATTAATTCACATGTTTTATTATAATTATGATATAATATAAACGTAAAGTTCCCAGTCGTTACAATATCCAATGTCCACTTTTATCATTACTCGATCAAGGATAACTTTTATTAGAATCAATGTATATTAATTCTCGTATAGAAATATAATGACTTCAAGTCTAAGGACCATTACATCATTATCACTGTGAGAATTACTTATGACATAACAAACATGTAAAATCTCACATTGGGTCTGTCCAGCACCATGTACATATACATCTGCCTGCGTTTTTGACTTTAGTATCACTATACCTATGATAAATGAGATGTGAACTCGACTAGGGACCTTTTGGAATATTGATACTATTCTCATAATCTCATTTCTAAGTCACGTGCTTAGAGATATAGAATTGCATATCATATGTTGCCCTGTAAAGATACAATTGTTTAAGGGCCAGTCTAGGATATGCATTATCAAATACTAATAGAAAATGATACATATCTCTAACTGAATATACAAAGTCCTATCACTCAGAACGAATAGATATCCATCCCTAAAAATAAGGAACAGACTCAATCTTCACAACAGACTGCTCTTCAAATACTGATGCTTCTACAGATACTAATGGGCATCAAATCCCGATGACATCCAGAATAGCCAGATCCTGAGCTTCTTCTAATCATTGAGAATCAGCACGTAACAATCTCCCCCAATTTGTACTTAATGTAATGAAGCATAAATTCCATTCTCAATGATGCCAAAACCAAGTTACAAAATATACAAGGAATAATGTTTACTTCAGTATCCTAAGATAACTGCAAGTTATTTCCAAAAATTTGTTTAACCTTTCTTCCACCTTGTCTTGAAGGACTTTGACAAGCTTTTTCTTCAACTCCTTCTTTTCTTCAGTATCTTCCCTAAGCTGATAAATGGTTGGTATTAACTTAGAAATTGAACTCTTAGTTATTTCAAGATCACCAATTAACATAAAGCTTAAACTGACTTCTTCATGATCAGGACTGAAAGATAACTGAGGATTGTTGAGAAAAACTTTCAGAACCACAACTCCCTTTTTCATCTTCATTTCTTGACCAATGTAAGTTATGTACATAGGAACATAATCACTATTGTATTTGTCTTCTATGGTCATGACTCTTCTTCTGATACTCTCAAGTATCATAGAAGACCAGTTTCTGGTGACATTGTCCTCAACTCTAAGAAGATAGTGAATATATTTCAACTCTGTCACAGTCTTCATCAAGAGTTGCTGCAGAGTAAAGCTTTTCACTTTACCATCTCTCAAGAAGTACATAATTTCCTCTCTGACATCATTATCATTTATCTTTCTATAAACAAGATGTGAAGGAGTAATCTTCTCACCAAGATTGTAAGTCAGAGTATCTGTGTCAAGTAAATCATACCTCAGAGTTTCCATTCCAGAATGACCAGTACCTTCTCTAGTACAGTTTTGATAAGCTTTAGTTTTTCATTATGTTCCACCCAAGAAGGTTTCTTGATGGACTTATCAACATTCTTCTGTTCTGGAGTATGATCCCCTAGTCCTACTGACACAAAATCAATATGCTTGATCCTTTAGGATAACTAAATGAGTAGATATCTTTCTATCTTTTATCCTTCTTTCTAGGAGGAGCATAGCTTATAGACAAATCATAAATCTTTCCTTTTGATTTCCTGCCAGCTCTCTCTTTGAATTTAGAATTCTTTGCACATAGTCATTACAAGCTTGATCAGCTTCCCTTCTGTCAATTCTTTCCTGTGCATCAAGAATTGATTTATCCAATACTTTGATCACCTTTTCATCAGTATCAAAATCAGCTTTCAGATTCACAGCATCAGGATTTGCCTTTTCCTCAGGATTTGTGTCTGCTTCAAGAGACACATTTGTATTTGTTATATCAACTTGAGAAATGTCAGCGGTTGATTTCTTCTTCCTGGGAATGATCATTTCTTCAACATTCTCAGCTTCTTCTTTTACATCATTTCCTTGTACAGGAACAAAACCTTCTCTGAAAGAACATTCGGAAATGCAGAATCAATTGCAGAATCTCGACATGTATTAGAAATTCTTCCTCTTCCTCTCCTTCCTCTGGCTCTTATAGTTCTTCCACCTCTTTTTCCTTTTCCTTTGGAGGTGTTTGCTTCAGCTTTAATTTGAGCCATTAACTCCTTCTGTTGCATAACTGCTTCTTTAGTTGTTAGATCAAGAATTTCTTCAGTTATCAACCTAAGAGCATTTCAGGCATTCTTTTGCTTAAACCTCTTATCTTTGTAATATAGAACAATCTCTTCACCTGTTTCTTTGTGTTTGTAAGGAAAGAATAATCCTTTAACATCTGTTAAGTTAGAGATTGTAACATCACCAGTTTCAGGAGCATCAGCATTAGTCTTGTGCTTAACTTCATGAGCACCAATAGTCTTTCCTTATCCTGAACCAGATCTCTTAGAATATTGAGGTTATTGAGCAACAGAAGCAAATACATTAACAACTGGATTCTTATCACTATCATCATCAGTATCTTTATCTTTCATTTGAATAGAGTCAGGTGTACATTTTGTCACATCTATCTTCTCCCCCTTTTTGGCATCAGGATCTGAAAGAAGAGAAACTATAACATCCAGTTTATTAGCCATTGAAGACACTTTATCTTCCAAGGAAAAAAATAGAGTATCCATGCTTTTTTGAGATTGAACCACAACTCTAATAGCTTTTTTCACACTTATAAGTTCAGCTGAAGTAAGTGGATTAACCATAAAATCATCAATCTTGTTCTGTAAAGTGGTACGAGATGTCTTCATACCAGCAAGTTCAGAGAGAATTCCTTTTACAAAAATGGTAGAAGCCTTGAGATGCAATTTGAGATCAGGATTTTGAAGTCCATCATATGCCCCGTGACCATGTTGCATACCAACAGCTGAGGAGATAGAAGTATGTGCATCTCTCCATGCAAAATCCCATTCAGCCTTTTGAAAATGCTCAGCATCAGCATTGTAATAAGAGGGATTGTGGCGCCCCAAAATCCGGGGTCAGGGATCTCGGAGGCCACGCCATCTTAATCACTATAAACCACATACCTCGCATCACAATATATAAATACTCAAGCTTTACGACCCCACACTTATCACACACACACACTTACAGGTTATTGTCTTGGAAACGAACCATTCATTACTAGAGTAAGTCAAACCACAAAGTGATAATTATTATAACCTAAAAGTAATTAAGTCTTAACGGGGAATAACCTTTAAGTAAGGTTAGTCCGTCGACCAAATACTTGTTTCTTATTTATTACCTTACATAAGTCATGCCTGTAAATAAGCCGAACTAAAAACAACTGAAAGCCAATCCAGCTTATTCAGTCTACCTATGGTACAACACCAAACAACCTACGGAACAGCTGGCCATTTCCTACCCATTTCCTGGCTGTGTGTCTCATGATAGGCATCTTGATTCACTGTTGTGTTGTGTCAATTTAAGAAAACAAGTGTGAGCTATAATGCCCAGCATAATAATGTACAGTATGAAATGAATGTATGATAAACTCACGTAAAACATCATATATGATAATTATGTTTTATTCAAAAATAGTTTTCCTTGGTGATACACACCTTCTTATGAAAACAATTCTTTAGTGGATTTTATTATCCTGCGAATACCTTAATGGTAAACCCAGCACCTAGGTCTGGCTTACGGTATTGCATCACAATTCCAATTGGAAGAATAGGACATTCGTTTGAGCCACCACATACGATGATCAATTGTATAGTAACCTTTTCTACTAGTAGAAGGACAACACCTTTGTATCCCGATTATCACCCTTGCCGCATTCGGGCTACGTGTCCCATTTTTGGGTATACACATACATTACAAGTTCCTGAGTACACAGAGTACCTTCGCATGCGGTACCTTTGGTAGTTCATCTAGCACACATAGCACCAGAGTCTACCCCTCCCTTATCCTTTTTAAAAGAATTCTATCATATCTTGAGAACTCAAACCACATCGAAGTTCCCCCAAGTGTTTTGCTTGTTAATAGAAACAACTTGATTTATTAGCGTATATATGTATATGTATACGTACTCCCGAATTTTTCGGAGGAAGTACTAAGGATGTGAGTTGACCGTTGTCAACAGATAATTAAATAAGGGGGGTTTCTTTTGAAACTATATTCAAAATATTTAAAATAAGTCGAGATAATATTCTTCGACGATCTGAAATTATTCGAATAATTTTCCAAAACTTGGAAAGTATTTTAAATCAGGTTCTATGATTCTTAAATCATATATAAACCAATTAATAAATAATAATTAAATAAATAATAATCGATAAATAATTAAACCTCGAAGGAGTTTACTTTTAAAAAAATATTTAAAATAATATTCCTCAACTAATTTATGTTTACGTAATTTAATAACCTTTAATGTTTAATCGATTTTGAAATAAATAATCGTTGGAATATGCTTCTCCCATAATAAATGAGTAGGTATATAATATTTATTACTCGAACGATAAAATATAGTTGAGGGAATACGATCTATATTTTGTAAGTGGACGTTGGGTCCCTTAATACATAACTACTATGGACTTTTAATCATCCCGTAATATCACCGGAATGATTCCCGGGTTTTTATTTAGAAATCCCGACCGACTATCGGTCATATAATAATACGTCACGCTTGTAGCGGAATTAAATATTTCACGATATATACTTATCGTACAACATCGCTACATTATGCGAAAATTCAATTACTACGTATCATGGCAAGCATGGTATTTATGCAATGATAATAAAACAATCCTTTCACAACACAACAGTAAATGGAGTTGGGTTCGTAAACTTGCCTGGGTATCTCGAGGTGGAGCATTCTCTAGGTTCCGCTCGGAAATCTATAATTATAAACACAATTCGTTTTGTTAGGTCCCGTTCTAATTTACGGCGACTCGCACTCATGCGCTACTTATTATACACCCTCTCAACTTATATTACCCTAATTATTTTTTAAGTCCTTATTCACATTATGGTCGCTTCCTTTTTCAAAGTATCTTAAGTCCATTTCATTTTTCATCGTCTGCTCCGCTTATGGATTCTACGGTTTTCTAATCGCGCGGTCTCGGCTCCGATATTTTAATAACATTGAAAAATCATTATTTCACTTGAAATTTTTATGAAAGTTAGGAAACTCAGTTTACTACTTTATGTAAAAATTTCATGATTTATGAAAATTTTTATGTTGATCCTTTTGATTTTCAAAATTCGTAATTCGTAGCAGTTTTTGTCACGCAAATCACTTTTAGTAAAACGACCATAACTTTTGATCCGTAAATCGGAATCAAGCGATTCAAGCGTCTAAACGATCCTTATAACATTTTCTATCATAATCAAGGGTTATTTTTCAAGAAACTATAGTTTACATCTTCGGGACTTTCTGCAGAAACTTAAAGTTACATTTTGATCATTTTAGCGAGATTATGGTTACGATCGGAGTTTCGTTTATGCCTTAAATCTTTATACTACCACCAACAATCAACATATCATCATAACTACACTAACTCCTATCAAGAACATCATGTTCTTAAGGCAACAACAATCAACCTTAAATCTACTTAGCAAAACATCAAGATTACAACAATACTTCCACCAAAACTAGGTTTACAACTATTTCTAAAAAAATCTTGAACTTAAATCTTAAGTAAGGCCGGGTCAAAGATTTATATCTTTCTTGAGAGCTTGATATGTGTTCTTGATGATGGTGAAGTCTTGGGAGAGCCTGGTATAATGACTCTTGTATATTCTTTTATTTTTAAAGTGTAATAAAGGTTTAAATAATTAAATAAATGTGTGTATTGATTTTGGAAGTAGTTATTGATTGTTATTTATTTAATTGTGATCTTTTGATATGTGGGATTGGATTGTGTGATTTATTATTGAGTTATACGATTTTATTTCGCTTATAAAAGTGATTTTATTATAGTTTTAATTCCATAAATACTTGGATTGTTTTTAAAATTGGTTTTATAATTTTATAATATAAATAATTAATTTTAGGACTTTATAAAATTGAGAAATCAATATTCCACTAATTAATTATTTTTTAAATAATTTTCTGAGTGTGTTTATTTGTAAAATCCATATTTAATTATGGAAATCTTCAAAAATCATGAAACTTATATTTTATTAAGTTCGTATTATTCTGAGAATTTTAAAATTATTTTGGAAATTTTCGGGATTCGTTTCACCCGCGCGTTGTTTCTTCATTTGTCAAAAAGCGGGTATAAAGTGCACCTTAAGAATTATTTTTAAAATTTCGAAAATTATGTTTTTAATTATTTTGGAATATTTCTGATCTTTTTAGATTAGTTGGGATTTATTTCGATGTGTTTTCAATATTACTTGGTTCGTTAAAAAAATAATGTCGGGATATAAAATCGGGTTTCCAGGAATTCAGGAGTACGAGTTAATAATAAACCAACACGTATCCTGTTTTAACAGGACACATGTGGCAGCCCTGTTATATCATTGACATTAATTTCCCTTTGGTTCTCGGTTGTGCCTCTAGAACTCTCTCGATTCTCTCTTTATTTCTCATTTTTGTTCCGGTTTCCTTTCTCGACTCTTATCTTCTTCCTTCCGTTTTGCTTCCCTGGACTTCGTTCCTCTTTTCCCTCCATTTTTCTGGTGATTTCTCCGGTGAACCGCCCCTGTTTTCATGTTGTCTTGGTTCTGTGTTGTTCAGTTGGTATGCATGTATATATATTTGTATATATGTGTGTGCTCTGTGTATTTGTGTGTGCATATCTGTGTGTGTGTGCTCGATTGTGTGTGTGTGTATGGCGCGCGGTGGCGCGTGTGGTGGCTGTGCATTTGTGCGGCTGTGTGTTTGATTTCGGCTGGTTTCAGGTTCTGGTTGCTGGGCTTTGCAGTTGGGCTCTGTTATTGGGCCTCCACTGTTGGGCCTGTTTATGCAGTTGTTTTGGTTGGGCCTGTTTGGGCCGCTTGTGTGCTGATGGACTGGACTGTGCAGATTTTTAATTGTAACATCTGTATTGCAGGAATTTTTGAGTAATATTCGTGATAAAAATGAAATTATACGGGAAAAATTTCAGTAATTAATCGACGAAATTTTTTGTTAGAATCCGAATTATCGGGTACCCCGAGAATTTTGTCGCCGTACCGCGATGACTCGTTACGAGCGGACGGTGGACGGTGATGACGTTGTTCTGAGTCCTAAATTTTCTAAATAAATAAAATGATTTACGTAAAGTATTTTCGGACTTAAATAATTAAATACGAATTGTGTTGTGGTATAAGTGATATGAGAATGGTGAACTTGATGTTGTGGATTGTTGTGATTGTTGACGTCAATTGTAATCGACAGGTAGGCTTATAAACAAGGGAGTTGCTGCCAAAATTTTCTAAAAATGTATTTGTAAACGTACGTATTTATATTATATGTGTTACCCCTATTTGTGTTCGGATTACGTGATTACGTGATTATGTGTATAATAACTATACGAGTCGGGTTATCAGATTGGGTTATTAGGATTTGAGGATATCAAGCATGTCGGTATAAGATATTAGGGTATTCTATATTTGTAGATCCCAGTCGAGTCTTCCCGGGACCGAAATCAACGTGAAGGCTACTTAGGGTTCTGTAAAGCGTTGCAAGGCAAGTACCCCTGACCATTCTTTTATGGTTCAGTACGTATGAATAGCTAAATATTTTATTCTCATAATGGAACAAGAACGTTTTAAGTTACGTATCCCCTATAGTTATAAATCACTGTTTTCAACCTGTTTTGGGGAAAAGTAACTTCGAAAGGTACCCATCTCGAATGAAATGATTTGCGAACTGGATTTTATACGTGTGTTGGTAAAATGAATGGTTTTGGAAATGAGATAGGTACAAGTGTTTTGAAAACTGGATAAAACGATCAGATATGGGATACATAGAGGCCAGAGTGGGCCTATTGAGGTGGCGTTAGAGGCTAATTCAGTTGCGCGCATTATATAACCGATTAGTCCAGCAGGTCAGAGACCTAGCTAGTCTCTAAGTTCCGGAACAGGTAAATGGGATGGTAGTTAGATCCTTCTGGTGTTGATAGCCTGATCAGCTGTCTTCATATATCCGTTATGTATCTGATTTGGATTCGTGATTCCCGTAAGGGTATAAGTAGTTGATACAACGGTTTTATAAATGTGAATAGCATGCTAAAATTAGACTCTGGTACTTACACATCACACTACTACTTGTTTTGATAAAGCATGATGGTCAGTGATATCCAATTATCTCCAATTTTCATTATATAATATTGATGACATGATTACAGCTCTGTTCCTATTATTGTTACATTACTGTTTTTATTCCGTTATTCATATGTTAGTACTGCTGAGCGATTATGCTCACCCTTGCAAACTGTTATGTATATATCGCAGATGCCTAGAAGACCAGTCAGACATACCCGTGTTCTCGCCCCTTCAGGACCCGACTCCTCTGAGGTAGTTTGTATCAGACCATGAGGTCTGATGAGTTGCTAAATAAAGTTAGAGTGTGTTAGATGTTGAATAAATGGTTTGTAATAATGTGAACCTGAATCATACTTGAACCTGGATCGGATCTTGGTTTTGGGGTCAAGTTAGCATATTTTAATAATAGTCTTGTTGTTTATATTTTGGTAGTTGTGTTTGGTGACGTCAACTCCAGACCCCGGGGTTGAGGCCGTCACAGTTGGTATCAGAGCTACAGGTTCAAGTCCCTGATCCAGGTTATGGATTGAGTCGAATAGGTGATAAAGTGAGTCTTTAGGTGTGATTCAGCAACTCATATAGAGGAGCAAACCTTTAGAGTCAGTTGAGGGTTCCGACGATGTTACCCTGACATCTATTAAATGTTTTGATAGAATTATCTTGACCTGGTTGTGTCTTCCCTCCATATTTATTATGTTGACAATGGCCTATTGCGATTTCGAGTTCTTCATCTCGGGAGAATCCCTCTGACCTGGATAGCTCAGATTCTGATAGGACCCTGGATGTTGTTGCTGAGGAGACCCCTATGCCTCCTCCACCAGTTCCTTCCTTTATGCGTAGAGACATCTCTGGACCTGGTACTCGTCCCCGTTGGGTACGTAGGTCTGTGTCTGACATTAGGGATTTCCCTCCCGGTTGTGGTCCCAATTCTTCCTCGATGAGACCTCCAGTACCTCCTGTGGCCCCTAGTGGTACTTCTTCACCAATCCCTTATCATGTTCACCGAGCGGTGAATACATCCCTTATTAGAGATTAGAGTCCGAGATTGGCTGCTCAGCTTGATCAGGTACCCATTGCACCCTTCCAGGGCATTTCTGCCCCTTCCCCTGAGGTGCAGGCCCGTGTGCGATCATTGACCCAAATGGCTGTTGAGAGGGCTAGATCCATTGACCATTTCATTAGCTCAGAGTTCAGGGCTATGCAGTATCAGGTACTAGTGAACTGGCTAGTGTTTGAGTTATGTTCGATCGGTGGTAGTGGTAGTGGTTAGACCAGGTTTACAGCAGAGAGATACAGAGCTCAGAGTTGACTTCCAGGAGTTCTGTAGTTATTTACCTTCTATATGTATATTATGTTGTGATAGTTTGTAGTAGGCGGAGGCTGCTATGACAGCCAGTTTTGGTGTGTATTTGGATGATTTCTTTTCAGTTGGATTTTTAGTTGTACTAGTTGGATTCCTGTTGATTATTGTATTGTAGCTGTTTTATTTCATTGTTCAGCTTTTATATATTGTGCGTTGCTATTATTATTGTTACTATTATTATTGCTTCTGTTGCTGGCATTTTTTTAGATTATGATCATTCACTCAGGGTGGATCCAATTAAACTGGGGATGAGGATATTGTCTTAGTGGCAACGCTCTCCTGATGCATAATTATAAACTGCTTGGAGCAATCCAATTTTTTGTTATATATGACTGTTATGTTTCAGAAGATGCCACTAAAGAGGAACTCTCAACCCAATAACGGATCTATTGGGGATCCTTCCATGAGTGAATTGATGAACTTGTTGCGTCAGCAGTCTACACAGAGCAAACCTGTGGCGCCCTCCAAACCCGGGTCAGAAGTTTGGGGTCCACACATACCTTATTTATAACCTGCTTATAACAATAATAAAGATAATGATAATATGCAGTGACCCTACTTACCAACTACCACAGACTGCAACAGGTTAAAGTATGCACACAAGCCGAACACACACTTATATTACAAACCGTTCAAATCCCAACTATCCAAACTCAGAACTAAGTATTAAACATTATTACAAACTTTTACAAACTTATATTATCCCAAAAGAAGCCTCCTAGCTCAGCTCAATCCACCTGAACCCCTAGCTCTCGCACTGGACTGGGGATCCTCGTTACCAACCTGTTCCTTCTTAACTGGAAAAGAACATAAACAACATCGCACAAATGAGCTAACTAGCTCAGCAAGTCACAATGACAAAACTGAGAATAATGATCATCAGGTGAAAATGGTTACGATATCAAGTGAACAATGAATTATGATTTAGAATTGGACATTATACTTTCATTTTAAAAACCAAGGTTAGGCTGCTGATCAGTCACGCACTAACCCCGAGCAAAGCACACAGCACTGCTCTAACTACTGGATCCAAGGCACACATTGGCCTAACTTGACCATTATATGGTCTTACCACGAATCTGGTCCACAATTTTATAAAAATAATCCAATTCTACCATAATAACGGAATAAGCAGTAATAAACCATGAACATGATCATTAACAACAGTGGACGTTCAATAATGAAATTGGTTCCAATCTGTATAAGGATCAATATGGCATTTCCAAAGCTTGGCTGTTAGGTAGTAAAAGAATTGGATAACAAAGGAATCAACATTTCAGGGTTCCAAGGATTTGGTCTTTCAAAGCATAAGATACAATGGTTTGAATGTGTAAGCAATTTGGTTCATTGTTTAATATTTAGTTTGTATGTATTTGTGGAGTAGTATCGTAAATTTAAGGTTCGTATTTGGGTATACAACAATCAATGGTCTAGAAAGAATCAGGTTTACGGCTCAAGATCAATAATTGGAATTAAGGTTTAGAGTTCAGTGCTTCAAAGAACTCGCAATGTAAAACAACAATATCAATCAATACAATATCTCGAGAAAGTTCAGAACACTTGCCTGGTGTAATAACTCGAATTTTTGAGACCCTGTAAAATGTTTAATGAATAGTAACCCTGTTAGACGGGAAAAATTTTGAGCCCACACTATATAGTGCATAAGAAAATGAGTTTCGGAATAGATATTACGACTATACGTACCAAATGAGTGTATGTAAACGCTATTAGTTTTCGAAGGAAACGAACTCTGAAAAACAACCGTAATTACGACTTATCAAGGATTACGGGAATCACAATGTAAGTATGAGATTAAAATCCTACGGATTTATATTCAATTAGGATAAATAAAAATATAAGGGATAGAAACAAAAAGAATTACATTGCGAACCAATTTACGAATAAGTATTGCGGAGAACGTTTAAGTAACCGAGCGAACGCGTAAACGATTAATTAAACGTAACGCACTAACTAAACCATGGTAAGGAAGTAACCATGGTTACTTCATCAAATAGTAAGCTAACCCTAGGATGACCAAGCTAGCTAGCAAATAGTGTGCTAAGGAGCTAACCTTGTAGTTTAGCTTGTAAGCTAGCAAGCTACAAAGATTTGTCCATGGATTTAGAGACAAGGAATAAACCTAGAATGCTATACTAGGAAGAATAAAAATCAAGTTGCAAGATATCAACTCACCTTCCAAGAAGCAACCTCAAAATTCTTCCAAGAGAAGCAACCAAGGGCTATAAATACCCCCCCATCACCAAGCCCCATTCGGCTATTTTGAAGAAATAAGAGAAATTGCAATTCAAAGCTTCAAGCTCTATTTCTTGTAAAATCCTACAATTATTTCCCAAGTCTCCTAGCAACTAAAATAAGGTAAGAAAAATCTTTCATCTCTTTTTATCAAGGTTTGATGGGTGGAATAAATTCAAGAAGTTCACTAGTGAATAGTGTGAATAGTAACCTCTCTTTGGTTCTGGATTTTTAATGGTGGTTTTAGGTTCCAAAAATCATACCAAGCACTTCCAAGCCTCCACCATCCTCAAGAACACATCTCAAGCTTTCAAGAAAGGTAAAAATCTTTTGCCTAACTTTATTTAAGGTTCATGTTTAAGATCCATTTAGTGGGTATTAATAAACCTAGCATACTAAGTGTTGTTTATGAAATCTTGATGATTAAGTTAAGTAGATTTAAGGTTGGTTGTTGTTTCCTCAATAACATGATGTTATTGAGAGAAGTTTGTGTGTTGATGATGATATGATGATTTTTGGTGGTTGTGTTGATAGTTAAGGCATAAACGAAACCCCGATCGTAAACGTAACTTCGTTAAAACCAACAAACCGTAACTTTAAGTTTCTGCAGAAGGTCTCGAAGTTGTAAACTGTAGATCCTTGAGAAATAACCTTTGTTTAAGATAGACAATTTTATAAGGATCGTTTAGGCGCTTGAATCACTTAATTCCGATTTACGGATCAAAAGTTATGATCGTTTTAGTAAAAGTGTTTTACGCGACAAAAACTGCTACAAATCACGAACTTTGAAAATATAAAGGATAGACTTAAAAGTATTTTAAATCATGAAATTTTTACAGAGAGTAACATGTGGAGTTTCCTAACAGTCATAAAAATTTCAAGTGAAAATAATGATTTCTCAATTTTATAAAAATGTCGGAGCCGAGACCGCGCGAGTAGAAACTATAAGAATCCTTAAGCGGAGCCGACAACGATAATGAGAATGAACTCAAGATACTTAGGAAAATGAAGTGACCATAAAGTGTTTATGACTTAAAAGAAATGTTAAGGGCAGTATGAGTTGAGAGGGTGTATTATGAGTAGCGCATGAGTGCGAATTACCGTGAATTAGGGCGGAACCTAACGAAATGAAATGTGTTTATGGTTATAGATTTCCGAGCGGAACCTAGAGCATCCTCCACCTCGAGATACCCAGGCAAGTTTACAAACCCAACTCCATTTTACTGTTGTGTTGTGAAAATATTGTTTTACTATCATCGCATAAATACTATGTTTGCCATGATACGTAGTTTTGAATTTTCGCATGATATAGCGATGTTGTACGATAAGTATATATCGTGAAATGTTATTTCGCATTAAGCGTAATGTATGATAGAAGACCGAGGGTCGGTCGGGATTTAAGATAAAACCCGGAAATAGCTCCTGAGGTATTATAGGACGGATATAAGTCCATAATAGTACGTTTTAAAGGGACTCATCGTCCACTTACGAAACACTAAAACACCTCGAACTTTTGAAACAATTTCCCAATGAGCATATTCCCTCAACTATATTTTATTGATTCAGATATTAAATATTATATATGTATTCCTTTATTATAGGAGTAGTATACTTCAACGTTATTTATTTCAAACCCGATTAATCATTATAGATTATTAATTATGTAAACACAAACTAGTTGAGGAATATTATTTAAATAAATCTTTTAAAAAGAATAACTCATTCGAGGTATGATGAATATCAATTATCATTTAATCATTTATAGACTACTATTTAATTAATGATTATTTATTTAAGAATTGTTATTGATTTAAAGATCATAGATCCTGATATACCTTCTGATTTAGAAGTATCATTCGAATAATTTCAGATCGTCGGTGAATATTATCCCGACCTATTATTATATTGAATATAGTTTCAAGAAGAAAATTTCCCCTTATTAATTATCTGTTAAAAACGGTCAACTCACATCCCTAGTACTTCCTCCGAAATTCTCGGAAGTACGTATATACATATATATACACTTATATTCTAAAAAGATAAACTATCTCTATCAACAAGCAAAACGTTTGGGGAACTTCGATGTGGTTCAAGTTCCCGAGATTGATAGGATGCTGTTGAAGGACAATGGAGGGGTAGACTCTGCTACTATGTGTGCTGGATGGGCTACCAAAGGTACCGCAGGCGAAGGTACTTTGTGTACTCAGGAACTTGTGAAGTATGTGTATTCCCGAAAATGGGATACGTAGCCCGAATGCGGCCAGGGTGATACCCGAGAGATGACGGTATTAGTCCTTTTACTAGTAAAGAAGGTTACTTTCCGTAAGACGACTGATCATCGTATGCGGTGGCTCCTGTGAGATGTCCAAAATCTTCCAATTGGAATTGATATGCAATACCGTAACCCAAGTCTAGGTGCTGGGATTACAATTAAGGTATTCGCAGGTTATAAAAAAAACCCCTTAAAAGAATTATTCTCATAAGAAGGTGTGGGACACCGAGAAATCTACTTTTAAATAAAACATATATACAATATATAATGTTATTATACAGTCATTTTCATACTGTACATTATTATGCTGAGCATCTTAGCTCACACTTGCTTTCTTAAATTGACACAACACAACAGTGAATCAAGATGCCTGCCATGAGAACCACAGCCTGAAAACGGGTAGGAAATGGCCAGTTGTTCCGTAGATTATTTGGTGCAGTACCTCAGGTAGTCGGAATAAGCTGGATTAGTTTTCAGTTATTTATAGTTCGACTTATTTATAAGTATGGTTTATGTAAAATAAGAAATAAGAAGCCTATATTCGGTCGGCGGATTAACCTTACTTAAAGGTCACCCCCGGTAAGACTAATTATATTTGGGTTGTAATAAAATTTCTCTAGTAATGATGGTTCATTTCCAAGACAATAACCTGTAGTGTGTGTGTGTGTTAAGTGTGGGGTCGTGAAGCGTGAGTATTTACATATTGTAGTGTGAGTTGTGTGAGATTAGATAGCGTGGCTTCCGAGACTCCTGACCCCGGGTTTTGGGGCGCCACACCTGGTACTAGCTTACTACACTGCACTCGCTTCCAATCACAACCGTCTTATTCCTCAACTACCTGTTTCCCTTTCCTACGTCTTACCTCTTCTGCTCACATATTATAAGCATCTATCAATATTTAACTCATACAATTCTATTCAACACATACTTCTATTTACCCTTCGTTTCACCCAAATCCGATTAATGGATTGAAAGTTACGCAATAAATAAGTAAATATCGAATATACAAACCGATAGTCAATCAACAAGTCACATATAACATATAGCACATCACATAATCAATAATATATCATTTATAAATAAGTCTCGGGTTATAAGCAAGCTTTTTGGTATTTAAAATGATTTTTAAAACATTTTTCGGAACTAAAACGTGTCGTTGGATCAATTTCGGAATATTAAACAGGGTTCGGTTGGCCAATTCTGGCTTTGAAACAATTTTATAATAATTATCGAGCCTTGGAAACAAATTAAAATAATATTTTAAAGCTCGAAACTATTTTTTGGAATTTTTAAATCATTTTTAAATAATTAAATCCAATTAAATAATTAATTAAAATCAATTAATAATTAATTAAATCAATTAATCAATTAATTTCTGAATTAATTGACCAATTAATCAATTAAAAATTAACTGAAATTAATTAACTAACTAATTCAGATTTATTTTTGAATTAAAAATAATTTTTAGAATTAAAATAATAATTTTTGGAATTTTCAGAAATTAAAATCGAATTTTTATAATAAAAATAAATAGGAAATATGATTTTTGAATAATTTTAAAACAGGAATCCTATTTTTGAAAACTCTGGAAAGTTCAGGGACTGAACTTCATCGTTTTCAAAAGATGAGGTATTAAACTGCAATTTTGACAGGGGTCGCCGGAAAAACTTCGGGGATGGCCGGAGAATGCATTCCCGGCATCCTCACCCCACCACAAGCTCCAGATAACATCTACAGACAACCAGGAATCGATTCATGCAATCAAAACATATCAATAACCCCAGACTTGGCCGGAAATTGGCCGAGAACATCGCCGGTTTCCGGCGAAACATCGAAAACTTAAAAAGACAACTCCCTACAAATCAAGCATCCTCTGTTAACGAGGTATATACCAATCGATTGCAAATTTCATAAGGAACATAATCCACTATAAATCAACAACTAATAACCCCTAAATCAAAAAGCCTCAAATTTCAATTGAAAACATTCATACGGGTTATAAACCCTAATTTCAAAATTCGAAAATCAAACTCAATTTTGAACATGTTATTGAACTTCAAATTAGACGTATGACATATGAAAATCATCAGGAAAACAAGCTCTACAACATGCAAGCATCAAATCATACAAACAATTATCCGAACAAAAATTCATATTTTTAATAAAATTAATTCAAAAATAAATAATTTTTCAGAAAATAAACCTTGATTTCTGCAGTGATTTGGAACACAGAATCTGATAGAACACCTCAAGACCTTTGGATCGAGTACTCGAGCTTTGAAAACAGAGATCAATAACACCTTCGTTTTGCTGTTTGATTCTAGGAAGATTATATGAATATAGGGTTTTTCTCTGGAAAATTATATAATTAACTGTCTGCAAATGATTTTGATACGAAATAAAATATGGGGAAAGACTATTTATAATTACGAAAAATTAGTATCCCGTTGGATCATTCCGGATATAAAACGGTACGTTTATTTGTAAAAACTGATCCAAGCGGTATCAGTTTTCGGGACAGTTATCCAGATCAGTACAATTTGTACTGCGGTCTTGGTCTCAGCGCCTGATTACACGTACTACGAGGTGATAATTGGGATATTTTAATAAAAAGCTCCCGTTTATCGAAAATATAAGTTTTATTGATTTATCGAAATGAATATTGTATCGAAAATGTTGCGCCGGGACCCGCGTAGGACAAACCGTACACCGAATCGAAAAAGTCGAAACATGGGATATGCTCGGAATATTACAATTAGGTTAGGAAGGAGTTCTCGGAAGAGTTTTGGGTTCCAAAAACGTAACAACGGATGACGTCGATTGGTTCCCGTTTTTATAAAATATATTTTAAATACCCGGAAAAAGATTTTATAAATTTCATATGATCCTTATAAATCCATAAATCAACATAAAAATAATTAGGAAGATATGACAATTATCTATATTTTATTTTGGACATATAAAAATTAAAATACTCAATTAATAATTTTTTTAAACATCCTAACGCATTTAACACTTAACAATTAGTTCATAGAATAGATACTGAAGACATATATTAAGCAAAAATAATTACACGATAATATCCAGCAAACCTATGGCGCCCTCCAAACCCGGGTCAGAAGTTTGGGGTCCACACACATACCTTATTTATAACCTGCTTATAACAATAATAAAGATAATAATAATATGCAGTGACCCTACTTACCAACTACCATGGATCGCAACAGGTTAAAGTATGCACACAAGCCAAACACACTAATATATTACATACCGATCAAATCCCATCTATTCAAACTCGAAACTGAGTATTAAACATTATTACAAACTTTTACAAACTCAAATTATTCAAAAGAAGCATGCTAGCTTATCTCGATCAATCAAAACCCCTAGCTCTCGCGCTGGACTAGGGATCCTCGCTACCAACTGGTTCCTTTTTAGCTGGAAAGAATATAAACAACATCGCACAAATGAGCTAACTAGCTCAGCAAGTCACAATGACAAAACTGAGAATAATGATCATTAGGTGAATATGCAAGTGAACAATGGATTATGGTTTAGAATGGGATATTATACATTTATTTTAAAAACCAAGGTTAGGCTGCTGATCAGTCACGCACTAACCCCGAGCAAAGCACAGAGCATTGCTCTAACTACTGGATCCAAGGCAAACATTGGCCTAATTTGACCATCATATGGTCTGACCACGAATCTGGTCCATAATTTTTATAAAAACAATCCAATTCTAGCATAATAACAGAATAAGCAATAATAAACAATAAACAGAATCATTAACAACATTGGATGTTTCATAATGAAATGGTTTCAGAGTTCATGAGGATCAATATGGCATTTTCAAAGCTTAGCTGGTGGGTAATGAAAGAATTGAATAACAAAGGAATCAGTGTTTCAAGGTTTCAAGGATTTTCCCTTTCAAAGCATAGGATGCAATGGTTTGAGTGTGTGGGTAATTCAATTCAGTGTTCGGTATTTAGTTTGTATGTATTTATGGAGTAGTATCGTATACTTGAGGTTCATATTTGGGTATGCAATAATCAATGGCTTAGAAAGAATAAGGTTCATGGCTCAAGATCAAAACTGGAATCAGGGTTTAGGTTTCTGTGCTTCAAAGCACTTGCAATATCAGCAAAACTATCAAATACTACAATATCTCGAGAAAGTTCAGAACACTTGCCTGGTATTAGCTTACTATCCTGCACTCGCTTCCAATCTCAACCGTCTTACTTCTCAACTACCTATTTCCCTTTCCTACGTCTTGCCTCTTCTGCTCACATATCATAAGCATCTATTAATAATCAACTCATACGATTCTATTCAACACATACTTCTATCTACCCTTCGTTTCACCCAAATCCGATTAACGGATTGAAGGTAACGCAATAATCAAGTAAACATCGAATATATAGACCGATAGTCAATCAATAAGTCACGTATAACACATAATACATCACGTAATCAATGATATATCATTTGTAAAGAAGTCTCGGGTCATAAATAAGCATTTGGTTATTTAAAATGATTTTTAAAACATTTTTCGGAATTAAAACGGGTCGTTGGATCAATTTCGGGTAAATAAACAGGGTTCGATTAGCCAATTCTGGTTTCGAAACAATTTTATAATAATTATCGAGCCTTGAAAATAATTTAGAATAATATTTTAAAGTTCGAAACTATTTTTTGGAATTTTTAAATCATTTTTAAATAATTAAATCTAATTAAATAATTAATTAAATTTAATTAATAATTAATTAAATCAATTAATCAATTAATTTTCGAATTAATTGACCAATTAATCAATTAAAAATTAACTGAAATTAATTAACTAAATAATTCAGATTTATTTTTGAATTAAAAATAATTTTCAGAATTAAAATAATAGTTTTTAGAATTTTCAGAAATTAAAAATGAATTTTTATAATAAAAATAAATAGGAAATATGATTTTTAAACATTATTAAAACAGGAATCCAATTTTTGCAAAGTCTGAAAACTTCAGGGACCTAACTTCATCATCTCCAAAAGTACAGGGGCCTGTTTGCAATTTTGCAAACTCCCATCGTCGACTCGCCGGAGTGTGGCCGGAGAACACTATTCCGGCCACCTCAGGCCACCAAACTGTCCAGAATTAATCTACAGGTTACCAAAAACTTATACATGCAATCAAAATTCAATAATCATGGCCATTTTCCGGCCAGGACAGGGATAATCAAGCTAAGAAGTTATTACGGCAAGGATGCGAGCATTTCGTAGCATATGTGATCGACAGAAGTGAGGAACCAGCAAAACTTGAAGATATTCCAGTAGTGAATGAATTTCCAGACGTGTTTCCCGACGAATTTCCAGGACTTCCTCCAGAAAGAGAAATTGAATTTGCGATCGACTTAGCACCTGGAATAGAACCAGTGTCCAAGGCACCGTATAGAATGGCGCCCGTTGAGATGAAAGAGTTAGCGAAGCAATTGCAAGAGCTGTTGGAGAAAGGAGTAATTAGACCCAGTATGTCCCCGTGGGGAGCACCGCTATTATTTGTCAAGAAGAAAGATGGAAGCATGAGACTGTGCATTGACTATAGGGAGCTCAATAAGCTTACAATCAAGAACAAGTATCAGTTACCTAGAATCGACGATTTGTTTGACCAATTGAAGGGAGCCAAGTATTTCTCCAAAATTGATTTAAGATCGGGATATCATCAGTTGAAGATCAAGCCAGAAGATATACCAAAGACAGCTTTCCGAACAAGGTACGGACATTATGAATTTTTAGTAATGTCTTTTGGATTGACCAATGCCCCGGCAGCATTTATGGACCTGATGAACAGAATTTTCAAGGAATATTTGGACAAGTTCGTTATTGTATTTATAGACGATATTTTGATCTATTCAAAGACGGAAGAGGATCATGCGGAACATTTAAGGACAACTTTGGAGATTTTAAGGAAAAAGAACTTATATGCTAAATTCTCGAAGTGTGAGTTTTGGCTACAGAAAGTTCAGTTCTTAGGACACATACTTAGTAATGAAGGGATCAAAGTGGACCTGGCAAAGATCGACGCAATTACGAATTGGGAGAGACCGAGAACACCCACCGAAGTAAGAAGTTTCTTGGGATTGGCAGGATATTATCGACGATTCGTCCAGAATTTCTCAAGAATTACAACAACATTGACAAAGCTTACACGGAAGAATGAAAAGTTTATATGGAACGACAAGTGCGAAGAAAGTTTTCAAGAGTTGAAGCGACGATTAATCACGGCACCTGTTTTGTCACTTCCAGACGATCAAGGGAATTTCGTAATTTATAGCGATGCTTCTCACAAAGGATTAGGATGTGTTCTAATGCAGCACGACAAGGTGATTGCGTATGCGTCAAGGCAATTGAAACCACACGAACAGTAGTATCCTACTCATGATTTGGAGCTAGCAGCCATAGTGTTTGCTTTGAAGATCTGGAGACATTACCTTTATGGAGAGAAGTGTGAGATTTATACGGATCACAAAAGTTTGAAGTATATATTCACCCAGAAGGAACTTAATATGAGGCAAAAGAGATGGTTAGAATTGATCAAAGATTATGATTGCTCGATTAATTATCATCCTGGTAAAGCGAACGTTGGAGCAGACACGTTAAGTCGGAAGGAAAGGTTAAATGAGTTATCAGTACCTGAAGAGATATATAAGGAATTTCAGAGATTGGAATTGGAGATTAGAGTTTGCAAGCCTGAAGAAGCAAAAGTGTACAGTATGACTTTCCAGCCGGAGTTGCTAGAGAAAATAAAGAAATGTCAGGAAGATGTAATGGACCAAGATATAAATCGTTTGGTAGGTGAAGAATTATGCACACAAAAGGATGATCAAGGTATTTTGAGGTTTTCTTCTAGAATTTGGATTCCACCAGTAACGGAGCTGAAGAATGAAATTTTGCAAGAAGCGCATAGTTCAAGATATTCCATCCATCCGGGAAGTACCAAGATGTATAGAGATTTAAAGGAAAATTATTGTTGGCCAGACATGAGGAGGGAAATTGCGGAATGGGTCAGCAAATGTTATACCTGTCAGAAAGTTAAAGCAGAGCATCAGAGACCAAGCGGATTGCTACAGCCATTGGAGATTCCAGAGTGGAAGTGGGAACATATTGCCATGGATTTTATAGTGGGATTACCAAGGAAAACGGCTAATCATGATGCCATTTGGATTATAGTGGATAGACTTACCAAGTCAGCTCATTTTTTGCCTATAAATGAAAGATTTTCGCTCGACAAGTTAGTCCATATGTACCTGAAGGAAATCGTAGTTCGTCACGGAGTTCCTGTGTCTATCGTATCTGATCGAGATCCAAGATTTAACTCGAGATTTTGGAAGAGTTTTCAAGAATGTTTGGGAACAAGACTGAATATGAGTACGGCCTATCACCCCAGAGGACCGGCCAAAGTGAAAGAACGATCCAGACAATCGAGGACATGTTACGTGTTTGTGCTATTGGTAAGTAGGGTCACTGTATATTATTATTATCTTTATTATTGTTATAAGCAGGTTATAAATAAGGTATGTGTGTGGACCCCAAACTTCTGACCCGGGTTTGGAGGGCGCCACAGGTTTGGTATCAGAGCTACAGGTTATAAGACACTGACACAAGCCTAGGTAGACGGGAATGGGTAGAGGGTTAGGATTAAGAGTAAGGAATAGAATGATAGAACGTCGAGAGGTTGAGTGTTACGGTATAACCGGTATTAGTATAATTCGCGTCGTGGTTCGAGATTCTTATATTGCGATATGATTTCAGATAGCAGTGATGGCCGACTCTTTTATTCCCGTATCAGCTGAACACTCAGAGCCTTCAGTTGGAGCGCCATCATCAGATCCATGTCCTGTTATTCCACCAGCATTGGCTATTCTACCTCCACCGGTGTTGCAGCCGGTACCACTGCAGGCTATTCCACCCCCAGGCATGAGGCCACCTATCAGAAGACCCCCACCAGCAGATTCAGATTCCACTGTGCATTCAGTTGCGAGTGCCCCATTTCAGTCCACATGGCCCCCAGTTCCTTATTACCGGTATGAGGCTCTTCTATTGGAGCGTGATTCCTTGTTGGCTCAGATCAGAGAGCTATAACATATCATCAGGACTACAGATGTTGATCGTGGTGTGAGGGAGCTTCGAGAGGAGATTCATGTGACACAGAGGGTTCTTGAGACTAGGCTACATGGAACTACACTACCTTGCAGAGGCCCTGATGTACTGATGGGCTGGGCTACTAAGGTAATGGAGGACTTTGAGAGGCTGGCAGGACCAGAGTTTCCTTGGAGCTGAGTCAGAGATTCAGAGATGGAGATACTGGGTAGTGTTGTATGGTTGTATAATATGTACAGTAGTAGTGTGTAGTGTGTATCAGTAACCTTTTGAGTTGTATTTACAGACTAGCTATGTTGACTAGTGAGTAGGTTGTTGTACCCTTTTGCTTTTACTTTCGAAGCGTCTTTACGCTTGTACTACCCAAATCTTTTGATCTATATATATCAGTACCTTTTTCTTTCCATTACTGTCATTTCCTTTATTGCACCTGTTTTACTTTACCTTATTTATTGCACCAGTTATACCCTGTAATACCATGTACCCTGTTTTCCATAACTGTTTATATTCTGTAAAGAAGCATGCAATTTACTTAGTTATAACTGTTTTAAAAAAAAGAGATATTTCTGCTTTACAAAACTTTTCTTTTATGCAAAAGATTTGATTCAAAAGCTAAATAAGTTGTTTGATTCTTTACAGAAAATGCCTCCCAGAAGAAATACCCGCACTAACACCCAGAATGAAGAAACCAATAACAATAACAACCAAGACGATACAAACTCGAATGTGAACCCAGGACCCATAGACCCAGCAATAGCCCATATTCTTCAAATCTTGGACCAATAAACAGTTCACCTGGCACAACAACAACAAAGACAAACCAATCCCCAGGTAACTTTTAAAGCGTTTTAGGCAGTAAACCCATCAGAATTCAAGGGTTCCTTAGAGCCGATTGAAGCAAATATGTGGTTAAAGGAAATAGAGAAGGCATTTGCCTTGGTAAAAGTGAAAGAGGAGCATAAGGTTGAGTTTGCAATATACTATTTGAAGAATGAGGCCACCTATTGGTGGGAGATGGTGAAGACATTGGAAGGTACAAATGCTATTACTTGGGAGAGGTTTAAGGAATTGTTTCTAGAAAAGTATTTTCCTCAGTTTGTCCAGGATCAAATGGAGCTGAAGTTTTTAGAGTTGAAGCAAGGAACTATGTCGGTGGCAGATTATGAAACTAAGTTTGAAGAATTGTCAAGGTATGTGCCGTCGTATGTGGATACTGACAGGAAGAAAGCTAAGAGATTTTAGCAAGGCTTGAAGCCATGGATCAGAGGGAAGGTAGCTATTTTTGAATTAGAAACCTATGCAGGAATGGTACAGAAGGCCATGCTCGCGGAGACAGAGAGTGAGATGTCACAGAAGGAGAAGGAAAGTAAGAAAAGGAAAGTTGAGGGAAGTGAGGGTCAATTACAACCAGGGAAGTTTCCAAATTTTAAGAAGGGCAAGTTTCAGCCAGGGAGAAATTTTAATTTCAGGAGACAGAATGCAGGCGACGGAGGCCAAGGCAACCGTCCAGTTAATGTGAATCAGCCAAATCAGTTGAGACTAACTTTTCCAGATTGTCAAGTTTGTGGAAAGAAGCATGGAGGAGTTTGTAATAAGTTAAATGTGGTATGTTTTAAATGCAACCAGATAGGGCACTATTCAAGGGAGTGCCGAAATCAGCCAGCAAGAGAGCCATCAAATAAGGATCAGTCTATCCGGAATCCAGTAGCGAAGGTTTCAGCCATTGGATTTACGTGCTTCAAATGTGGAGAGCCGGGACATATGGCCAAGGATTGCAAGACACCAGCCCCAGTCAGTAATGCATTGAGGATTATGGGATCTACCCCAACAGTGAATGAGACTCCAAGGGCTAGAGTTTTTGACATGACTGTGAAGGATGCTATCCAGGATACGGATGTCGTGGCAGGTACGCTTAATGTGAATTCTTTATGTGCCAAAGTGTTAATAGATTCGGGAGCAACTTGATCGTTTGTTTCACAGGATTTTGTTAGTATGTTAAATTGTCCAGTTGAGTATTTAAATGAAATAATGACTGTGGAATTAGCAAATAAAGAACGTATATCTGTTAATCAAGTTTGTGGGGATTGTGAGATTGAGATCTCTGGTAGTAAATTTTGTGTAGATTTGATACCATTTAAGTTAGGGGAATTTGACGTTATATTAGGAATGGATTGGTTATCTAAGAATGATGCCCAGATAGATTGTCGAAATAAGAAGGTAATGGTGAAGACGCCAGATGAAAGGATAGTAACGTTCAAAGGCCAGAAGCAAGTAAAGAAGTTCTTAACAATGATTCAAGCTAAGAAGTTATTACGGCAAGGATGCGAGCATTTCATAGCATATGTGATCGACAGAAGTCAGGAACCAGCAAAACTTAAAGATATTCCAATAGTGAATGAATTTCCAGACGTGTTTCCTGACGAATTTCCAGGACTTCCTCCAGAAAGAGAAATTGAATTTGCGATCGACTTAGCACCTAGAATAGAACCAGTGTCCAAGGCACCGTATAGAATGGCGCCCGTTGAGATGAAATAGTTAGCGAAGCAATTGTAAGAGCTGTTGGAGAAAGGAGTAATTAGACCCAGTATGTCCCCGTGGGGATCACCGGTATTATTTGTCAAGAAGAAAGATGGAAGCATGAGATTGTGCATTGACTATAGGGAGCTCAGTAAGCTTACAATCAAGAACAAGTATCCGTTACCTAGAATCGATGATTTGTTTGACCAATTGAAGGGAGCCATGTATTTCTCCAAAATTGATTTAAGATCGGGATATCATCAGTTGAAGATCAAGCCAGAAGATATACCAAAGACAGCTTTCTGAACAAGGTACGGACATTATGAATTTTTAGTAATGTCTTTTGGATTGACCAATGCCTCGACAACATTTATGGACCTGATGAACATAATTTTCAAGGAATATTTGGACAAGTTCGTTATTGTATTTATAGACGATATTTTGATCTATTCAAAGACGGAAGAGGATCATGCGGAACATTTAAGGACAACTTTGGAGATTTTAAGGAAAAAGAACTTAGATGCTAAATTCTCGAAGTGTGAGTTTTGGCTACAGGAAGTTCAGTTCTTAGGACACATAGTTAGTAATGAAGGGATCAAAGTGGATCCGGCAAAGATCGAGGCAATTACGAATTGGGAGAGACCGAGAACACCCACCGAGGTAAGAAGTTTCTTGGGATTGGCAGGATATTATCGACGATTCGTCCAGAATTTCTCAAGAAGTACAACAACATTGACAAAGCTTACACGGAAGAATGAAAAGTTTATATGGAACGACAAGTGCGAAGAAAGTTTTCAGGAGTTGAAGCGACGATTAATCACGACACCTATTTTGTCACTTCCAGACGATCAAGGGAATTTCGTAATTTATAGCGATGCTTCTCACAAAGGATTAGGATGTGTTCTAATGCAACACGACAAGGTGATTGCGTATGCGTCAAGGAAATTGAAACCACACGAACAAAAGTATCCTACTCATGATTTGGAGCTAGCAGCCATAGTGTTTGCTTTGAAGATCTGGAGACATTACCTTTATGGAGAGAAGTGTGAGATTTATACGGATCACAAAAGTTTGAAGTATATATTCACCCAGAAGGAACTTAATATGAGGCAAAGGAGATGGTTAGAGTTAATCAAAGATGATGATTGCTCGATTAATTATCATCCCGGTAAAGCGAACGTTATAGCGGAAGCGTTAAGTCGGAAGGAAAGTTTAAATGAGTTATCAGTACCTGAAGAGATATATAAGGAATTTCAGAGGTTGGAATTGGAGATTAGAGTTTGCAAGCCTGAAGAAGCGAAAGTGTACAGTATGACTTTCCAGCCGGAGTTGCTGGAGAAAATAAAGAAATGTCAGGAAGATGTAATGGACCAAGATATAAATCGTTTGGTAGGTAAAGAATTATGCATACAAAAGGATGATCAAGGTATTTTGAGGTTTTCTTCTAGAATTTGGATTCCACCAGTAACGGAGCTGAAGAATAAAATTTTGTAAGAAGCGCATAGTTCAAGATATTCCATCCATCCGGGAGGTACCAAGATGTATAGAGATTTAAAGGAAAATTATTGGTGGCCAGACATGAAGAGGGAAATTACGGAATGGGTCAGCAAATGTTATACATGTTAGAAAGTTAAAGCAGAGCATCAGAGACCAAGCGGATTGCTACATCCATTGGAGATTCCAGAGTGGAAGTGGGAACATATTGCCATGGATTTTATAGTGGGATTACCAAGGACAACGGCTAATCATGATGCCATTTGGATTATAGTGGATAGACTTACCAAGTCAGCTCATTTTCTGCCTATAAATGAAAGATTTTCGCTCGACAAGTTAGTCCATATGTACCTGAAGGAAATCGTAGTTCGTCACGGAGTTCCTGTGTCTATCGTATCTGATCGAGATCCAAGATTTAACTCGAGATTTTGGAAGAGTTTTCAAGAATGTTTGGGAACAAGACTGAATATGAGTACGGCCTATCACCCCCAGACGGACGGCCAAAGTGAAAGAACGATCCAGACAATCGAGGACATGTTACGTGTTTGTGCTATTGATTTCAAAGGAAATTGGGACGAGCATTTACCTCTGGTAGTTGGTAAGTAGGGTCACTGCATATTATTATTATCTTTATTATTGTTATAAGCAGGTTATAAATAAGGTATGTGTGTGGACCCCAAACTTCTGACCTGGGTTTGGAGGGTGCCACAGGTTTGATATCAGAGCTACAGGTTATAAGACACTGACAAAAGCCTAGGTTGACGGGAATGGGTAGAGGGTTAGGATTAGGAGTAAGGAATAGAATGATAGAACGTCGAGAGGTTGAGTGTTACGGTATAACCGGTATTAGTATAATTCGCGTCGTGGTTCGAGATTTTTATATTGCAATATGATTTCAGATAGCAGTGATGGCCGACTCTTTTATTCCCGTATCAGCTGATCACTCAGAGCCTTCAGTTGGAGCGCCATCATCGGATCCACGTCCTGTTATTCCACCAGCATTGGCTATTCTACCTCCACCGGTGTTGTAGCCCGTACCACTGCAGGCTATTCCACCCCCAGGCATGAGGCCACCTATCAGAGGACCCCCACCAGCTGATTCAGATTCCACTGGGCATTCAGTTGCGAGTGCCTCATTTTAGTCCACATGGCCTCTAGTTCCTTATTACCGGTATGAGGCTCTTCTATTGGAGCGTGATTCCTTGTTGGCTCAGATCAGAGAGCTACAACATATCATCAGGACTACAGATGTTGATCGTGGTGTAAGGGAGCTTCGAGAGGAGATTCATGTGACACAGAGGGTTCTTGAGACTAGGCTACATGGAACTACACTACCTGGCAGAGGCCCTGATGCACTGATGGGCTGGGCTACTAAGGTAATGGAGGACTTTGAGAGGCTGGCAGGACCAGAGTTTCCTTGGAGCTGAGTCAGAGATTCAGAGATGGAGATACTGGGTAGTGTTGTATGGTTGTATAATATGTACAGTAGTAGTGTGTAGTATGTATCAGTAACCTTTTGAGTTGTATTTACAGACTAGCTATGTTGACTAGTGAGTAGGTTGTTGTACCCTTTTGCTTTTACTTTCGAAGCGTCTTTACGCTTGTACTACCCAAATCTTTTGATCTATATATATCAGTACCTTTTTCTTTCCATTACTGTCATTTCCTTTATTGCACCTGTTTTACTTTACCTTATTTATTGCACCAGTTATACCCTATAATACCATGTACCCTATTTTCCATAACTGTTTATATTCTGTAAAGAAGCATGCAATTTACTTAGTTATAATTGTTTTAAAAAAAGGAGATATTTCTGTTTTACAAAACTTTTCTTTTATGCAAAAGATTTGATTCAAAAGCTAAATAAGTTGTTTGATTCTTTACAGAAAATGTCTCCCAGAAGAAATACCCGCACCAACACCCAGAATGAAGAAACCAACAACAATAACAACCAAGATGATACAAACTCGAATGTGAACCCAGGACCCATAGACCCAGCAATAGCCCATATTCTTCAAATCTTGGACCAACAAACAGTTCACTTGGCACAACAACAACAAAGACAGACCAATCCCCAGGTTACTTTTAAAACGTTTTAGGCAGTAAACCCATCAGAATTCAAGGGTTCCTTAGAGCCGATTGAAAGCAAATGTGTGGTTAAAGGAAAAAGAGAAGGCATTTGCCTTGGTAAAATTGAAAGAGGAGCATAAGGTTGAGTTTGCAAGTTACTATTTGAAGAATGAGGCCACCTATTGGTGGGAGATCGTGAAGACATTGGAAGGTACAAATGCTATTACTTGGGAGAGGTTTAAGGAATTATTTCTAGAAAAGTATTTTCCTCAGTTTGTCCAGGATCAAATGGAGCTGAAGTTTTTAGAGTTGAAGCAAGGAACTATGTCGGCGGCAGATTATGAAACTAAGTTTGAAAAATTGTCAAGGTATGTGCCATCGTATGTGGATACTGACACGAAGAAAGCTAAGAGATTTCAGCAAGGCTTGAAGCCATGGATCAGAGGGAAGGTAGCTATTTTTGAATTAGAAACCTATGCAGGAGTGGTACAGAAGGCCATGATCGCGGAGACAGAGAGTGAGATGTCACAGAAGGAGAACGAAAGTAAGAAAAGGAAAGTTGAGGGAAGTGAGGGTCAGTTATAACCAGGGAAGTTTCCAAATTTTAAGAAGGGCAAGTTTCAGCCAGGGAGAAATTTTAATTTCAGGAGACAGAATGCAGGCGACGGAGGCCAAGGCAACCGTCCAGTTAATGTGAATCAGCCAAATCAGTTGAGACTAACTTTTCCAGATTGTCAAGTTTGTGGAAAGAAGCATGGAGGAGTTTGTAATAAGTTAAATATGGTATGGTTCAAATACAACTAGAAAGGGCACTATTCGAGGGAGTGCCAAAATCAGCCAGCAAGAGAGCCAGCAAATAAGGATCAGTCTATCCAGAATCCAGCAACGAAGGTTCCAGCCATTGGATTTACGTGCTTCAAATGTGGAAAGCCAGGACATATGGCCAGGGATTGCAAGACACCAGCCCCAGTCAGTAATGCATTGAGGATTATGGGATCTACCTCAACAGTGAATGAGACTCCAAGGGCTAGAGTTTTTGACATGACTGTGAAGGATGCTATCCAGGATACGGATGTCGAGGCAGGTACGCTTAATGTGAATTCTTTATGTGCCAAAGTGTTAATAGATTCGGGAGCAACTCGATCGTTTGTTTCACAGGATTTTGTTAGTAAGTTAAATTGTCCAGTTGAATATTTAAATGAAATAATGACTGAGGAATTAGCAAATCAAGAACGTATATCTGTTAATCAAGTTTGTGGGGATTATGAGATTGAGATCTCTGGTAGTAAATTTTGTGTAGATTTGATACCATTTAAGTTAGGAGAATTTGACGTTATATTAGGAATGGATTGGTAATCTAAGAATGATGCCCAGATAGATTGTCGAAATAAGAAGGTAATGGTGAAGACGCCAGATGAAAGGATAGTAACATTCAAAGGCCAGAAGCAAGTAAAGAAGTTCTTAACAATGATTCAAGCTAAGAAGTTATTACGACAAGGATGCGAGCATTTCGTAGCATATGTGATCGATCGAAGTCAGGAACCAGCAAAACTTGAAGATATTCCAGTAGTGAATGAGTTTCCAGACGTGTTTCCCGACGAATTTCCAGGACTTCCTCCAGAAAGAGAAATTGAATTTGGGATCGACTTAGCACCTGGAATAGAACCAGTGTCCAAGGCACGGTATAGAATGGCGCCCGTTGAGATGAAAGAGTTAGCGAAACAATTGCAAGAGCTGTTGGAGAAAGGAGTAATTAGACCCAGTATGTCCCCGTGGGGAGCACCAGTATTATTTATCAAGAAGAAAGATGGAAGCATGAGACTGTGCATTGACTATAGGGAGCTCAATAAGCTTACAATCAAGAACAAATATCCGTTACCTAGAATCGACGATTTGTTTGACCAATTGAAGGGAACCAAGTATTTCTCCAAAATTGATTTAAGATCGAGATATCATCAGTTGAAGATCAAGCCAGAAGATATCCCAAAGATAACTTTCCAAACAAGGTACGGACATTATGAATTTTTAGTAATGTCTTTTGGATTGACCAATGCCCCAGCATCATTTATGGACCTGATGAACAGAATTTTCAAGGAATATTTGGACACATTCGTTATTGTATTTATAGACGATATTTTGATCTATTCAAAGATGAAAGAGGATCATGTGGAACATTTAAGGACAACTTTGGAGATGTTAAGGAAAAAGAACTTATATGCTAAATTCTCGAAGTGTGAGTTTTGGCTACAGGAAGTTTAGTTCTTAGGACACATAGTTAGTAATGAAGGGATCAAAGTGGATCCGGCAAAGATTGAGGCAATTACGAATTGGGAGAGACCGAGAACACCCACCGAGGTAAGAAGTTTCTTGGGATTGGCAGGATATTATCGACGATTCGTCCAGAATTTCTCAAGAATTGCAACACCATTGACAAAGCTTACACGGAAGAATGAAAAGTTTATATGGAACGACAAGTGCGAAGAAAGTTTTCAGGAGTTGAAGCGACGATTAATCACGGCACCTGTTTTGTCACTTCCAGACGAGCAAGGGAATTTCGTAATTTATAGCGATGCTTCTCACAAAGGATTAGGATGTGTTCTAATGCAGCACGAAAAGGTGATTGCGTATGCGTCAAGGCAATTGAAACCGCACGAACAGAAGTATCTTACTCATGATTTGGAGTTAGCAGCCATAGTGTTTGCTTTGAAGATCTGGAGATATTACCTTTATGGAGAGAAGTGTGAGATTTATATGGATCATAAAAGTTTGAAGTATATATTCACCCAGAAGGAACTTAATATGAGGCAAAGGAGATGGTTAGAATTGATCAAAGATTATGATTGCTCGATTCAGGGGTCAATTGAAATTTGGGGGTTTTTTATTCAGGGGTTATTAGCTGTTGATTTATAGTGGGTTATGTTCCTTATGAAATTTGCAATCGATTGGTATATAGCTCATTAACAAAGGATTAGTGAATTGAAGGGAGTTGTGTTTTTAAGTTTTACGATGTTCGCCGGAAACCGGCGATGTTCTTGGCCATTTTCCGGCCAGGACAGGGATGATTATTGAATTTTGATTTCATGTATAAGTTACTGGTAACCTGTAGATTAATTCTGGACAGTTTGGTGGCCTGAGGTGGCCGGAATCGTGTTCTCCGGCCACACTCCGGCGAGTCGACGGTGGGAGTTTGCAAAATTGCAAACATGCCCCTGTACTTTTGGAGATGATGAAGTTAGGTCCCTAAAGTTTCCAGACTTTGCAAAAATTGGATTCCTGTTTTAAAAATATATAAAAATCATATTTCCTATTTATTTTTATTATAAAAATTCGTTTTTAATTTCTAAAAATTCTAAAAATTTGTATTTTAATTCTGAAAATTATTTTTAATTCAAAAATAAATCTGAATTATTTAGTTAATTAATTTCATTTAATTTTTAATTGATTAATTGGTCAATTAATTTGAAAATTAATTGATTAATTGATTTAATTAATTATTAATTGATTTTAATTAATTATTTAATTAGATTTAATTATTTAAAAATGATTAAAAAATTCCGAAAAATAGTTTCGAGCTTTAAAATATTATTCTAATTTATTTTCAAGACTTGATAATTATTATAAAATTGTTTCGAAGCCAGAATTGGCTAACCGGACCCTGTTTATTAACCCAAAATTGATCCAACGACCCGTTTTAATTCCGAAAAATGTTTTAAAAATTATTTTAAATACCAGAAAGCTTATTTATGACCCGAGACTTCTTTTCAAATGATATATCATTGATTATGTGATGTATTATGTGTTATACGTGACTTGTTGATTGACTATCGGTCTATATATTCGGTGTTTACTTGATTATTGCGTAACCTTCAATCTGTTAATCGGATTTGGGTGAAATGAAGGGTAGATAGAAGTATGTGTTGAATAGAATCGTATGAGTTGATTATTGATAGATGCTTATGATATGTGAGCAGAAGAGGCAAGACGTAGGAAAGGGAAACAGGTAGTTGAGGAGTAAGGCGGTTGAGATTGGAAGCGAGTACAATGTAGTAAGCTAACACCAGGCAAGTGTTCTGAACTTTCTCGAGATATTGTAGTGATTGATAGTCCTGTTCTAAATTGCAAGTGCTTTGAAGCACTAAAACCCAAACCCTGATTCCAGTTTTGATCTTGAGACGTAAACCTGATTCTTTCTAGACCATTGATTGTTGTATACCTAAACCCGAACCACAAATATACAATATCATTCTGCAAATACATACAACCTATATACCAAACACTGAATCAAATTATCTTCACACTCAAACCATTGTATCCTACGCTTTGAAAGGCAAAATCCTTGAAACCTTGAAACACTGATTCCTTTGTTATCCAATTCTTTCAATACCCAACAGCTAAGCCTTGAAGCTGCCATATTAATTCTCATGAATCCTGAAACCATTTCATTATGGAGCATCCAATGTTGTTAATGATTCTGTTTATTACTATTATTGCTTATTCTGTTATTATGTTAGAATTGGATTGTTTTTATAAAATTGTGGACCAGATTCGTGGTCAGACCATATAATGGTCAAGTTAGGCCAATGTGTGCCTTGGATCCAGTAGTTAGAGCAATGTTGTGTGCTTTGCTCGGGGTTAGTGTGTGACTGATCAACATCCTAACCTTGGTTTTTAAAATGAAAGTATAATGTCCAATTCTAAATCATAATTCATTGGTCACTTGATATCGTAACCATTTTCACCTGATGATCATTATTCTCAGTTTTGTCATTGTGACTTGCTGAGCTAGTTAGCTCATTTGTGCGATGTTGTTTATGTTCTTTTCCAGTTAAGAAGGAACAGGTTGGTAACGAGGATCCCCAGTCCAGCGCGAGAGCTAGGGGTTCAGGTTGATCGAGCTGAGCTAGTAGGCTTCTTTTGGGATAATATAAGTTTGTAAAAGTTTGTAATAATGTTTAATACTCAGTTCTGAATTTGGATAGTTGGGATTTGAACGGTTTGTAATATAAGTGTGTGTTCGGCTTGTGTGCATACTTTAACCTGTTGCGGTCCGTGGTAGTTGGTAAGTAGGGTCACTGCATATTATTATTATCTTTATTATTGTTATAAGAAGGTTATAAATAAGGTGTGTGTGGACCCCAAACTTCTGACCCGGGTTTGGAGGGCGCCACAGGGGGCATGTTACTTCTCAAAGATTGACTTAAGATCTGGCTACCACCAATTGAAGATAAAGCCCGAAGATATCCCCAAGACTGCATTCAGAACAAGGTATGGCCATTATGAATTTCTAGTGATGTCGTTTGGATTGACAAATGCGCCAACGGCTTTTATGGATCTAATGAATAGGGTGTATAAGGAGTATCTGGATAAGTTTGTTATTGTATTTATTGATGACATCCTTATATATTCAAAGAATCCAGAAGATCATGCAACGCATCTACGGATTGCTCTTCAGAAGTTAAGAGAAAAGCAATTATATGCAAAGTTATCCAAGTGTGAGTTTTGGTTGACAGAAGTGCAGTTTCTTGGACATGTGGTGAGTAAGGAAGGTATTAAAGTAGACCCAGTAAAGATTGAAGCCGTATTAAAGTGGGAGCAACCGAAGACACCGACGGAAATAAGAAATTTTCTTGGGTTAACAGGTTATTAACGAAGGGTTGTGAAAGATTTATCAAAGATTGGACATTATACTTTCAATGCCTAAGTAGACCAGGAAGAATGAGAAGTTCGTTTGGACGGAAAAGTGTGAAGAAAGTTTCCAGGAATTGAAACCGAGATTAGTGACGGCTCCAGTATTAGCATTGCCAGATGAGACGGGAAACTTTGTGATTTATAATGATGCTTCTTTGAAAGGATTAGGTTGTGTACTAATGCATCATGACAAAGTTATTGCTTATACCTCCAGGAAACTAAAGCCTCACGAGCAGAAATATCCAGTTCATGACCTTGAGTTGGCAGCTATAGTGTTTGCTCTGAAGTTATGGCGTCACTACTTGTATGGAGAGAAATGCGATATTTATACAGATCATAAAAGCCTGAAGTACATATTCACGCTGAAGGATTTGAACATGAGACAAAGAAGGTGGTTGGAACTGATCAAGGACTACGATTGTTCGATTAATTATCACCCAGGTAAAGCCAATGTGGTGGCTGATGCCTTGAGCAGAACAGAAAGGTTGAATATGATTAAGATTGCGGAAGAACTAGCCTAAGACTTGGAAAGAATGGAGATTGAGGTTCGAGTACCTAGTGAAAGTCAAGAGCAACTAAATGAAGTTACCTTCCAGCCGACATTGATGGAAAAGATCAAAAGGTGTCAAGAAGGAGTTATGGAACAAGAGTCGGATACTCTGATGGGAGAAGAGTTGTGCACTCAAAAAGATAATCAAGGGCTATATCGATTTTCATCCAGAGTTTGGATTCCTAATATAACAGAATTGAAGAATGAAGTATTACACGAAGTGCATAACTCTACGTTTTCTATCCACCCTGGTAGTACTAAGATGTACCAAGACTTGAAGAGAAACTTTTGGTGGCCAGGAATGAAGAAGGATATTGCCAATTGGTTAGTAAGTGTCATGTGTGTCAAACGGTGAAAGCGGAGCATCAACGACCAAGTGGATTGTTACAACCTTTGGAGATTCCCCAATGGAAGTGGGAAGAGAATGCTATGGATTTTGTAGTGGGATTGCCAAGGACAAGAGCAAATCATGATGCTATTTGGGTAATCATTGACAGATTGACTAAGTCAGCGCATTTTCTTCCGACCAATGAAAGGTATTCGTTGGAAAAGCTAGTTAAGTTATACTTGGATGAGATAGTTACCAAACATGGAGTGCCTGTGTCTATAGTGTCAGATCGAGACCCGAGATTTAATTCCAGATTTTGGGCTAAATTCCAAGAGTGCCCAGGAACAAAGTTGGATATGAGCATCGCTTATCATCCTCAGACAGACGGCCATGGTGAAAGAATGATTCAGACCATATAGGATATGTTGAGAGTTTGTGTTTTGGATTTTAAGGGTAATTGGGATGAACACCTACCTTTGATTGAGTTCTCGTATAATAATAGTTATCATGCCAGCATCAAGATGCCGCCTTACGAAGCTTTGTATGGACATAAGTGTAGATCACCGTTGTATTGGGATGTGGTAGGAGAGAAGAAAGTGTTAGGTCCCGAGTTGGTTCAGGAAAACAAAGATGCAATAATGTTGATTCGGAAAAGGTTGGAAGCAGCCCAAGATAGACAGAGAAAGTATGCAGATTTGCATAGGAAGGATATGAACTTCGAGATAAGAGCTTTGGTGTTACTAAAGGTATCACCTTGGAAAGGGTTAGTGCATTTTGGTCAGAATGGTAAACTTAGCCCCAGATTTATAGGACCCTTTGAGGTTTTGAAGAAAGTGGGAAAGGTTGCTTATGAGATAGCGTTACCACCGCAGTGACATCACATTCATAATGTGTTCCACGTATCTATGTTGAAGCCCTATATCCCTAGTTCGAATTAAGTTATAGAATATGAACCGATTGAGCTGCAGCCAAATTTGTCCTATGTGGAACAACCGATCCAAATCCTAGACCGTAAAAAACGAGTCCTTAGGAATAAGTCAATCCCCCTAGTGAAAGTCTTGTGGAGAAATTCTTGAGTAGAAGAGTCTACTTGGGAATTAGAGTCAGACATGCTTGATAAATATCCTCATTTGTTTAGCTAAGTCAGATTCTGGGGACAAAATCTTTTTAAGGGGGAAAGGATATTACGACTCGTGTATATTCTTTTATTTTTAAAGTGTAATAAAGGTTTAAATAATTAAATAAATGTGTGTATTAATTTTGGCAGCAGTTATTGATTGTTATTTATTTAATTATGATTTGTTGATATGTGGGATTGGCATGTGTGATTTATTATTGAGTTATACGATTTTATTTCGCTTGTAAAAGTGATTTTATTATAGTTTTAATTCCATAAATACTTGAATTGTTTCTAAAATTGGTTTTATAATTTTATAATTTCAATAATTAATTTTAGGACTTTATAAAATTGAGAAATCAATATTCCACTAATTATTTATTTTTAAATGATTTTCTGAGGGTGTTTATTTGTAAAATCCATATTTAATTATGGAAATCTTCAAAAATCATGAAACTCATATTTTATTAAGTTCGTATTATTCATAGAATTTAAAATTATTTTGGAAATTTTCGGGATTCGTTTCACCCGCTCGTTGTTTCGTTATTTATCAAAAAGCGGGTATAAAGTGCGCCTTAAGAATTGTTTTTAAAATTTCGAAAATTATGTTTTTAATTATTTCGGAATATTTCTGATCTTTTTAGATTAGTTGGGATTTATTTGGATGTGTTTTCAATATTACTTGGTTCGTTAAAAATATAATGTCGGGATATAAAATCGGGTTTGCGGGAATTCAGGAGTACGAGTTAATAATAAACCAACATGTATCCTATTTTAACAGGACACGTGTGGCTGCCCTGTTATATCCTTGACATCAATTTCCCTTTGGTTCTCGACTGTGCCTCTCGAACTCTCTCGATTCTCTCTCTGTTCTCTCTTTGTTTCTCATTTTTGTTCCGGTTTCCTTCCTCGGCTCTTATCTTCTTCCTTCCGTATTGCTTCCCTGGACTTCGTTCCTCTTTTCCCTCCATTTTTACGGTGATTTCTCCGGTGAGCCGCCCCTGTTTTCTGGTTGGCTTGGTTCTGTGTTGTTCAATTGGTATGCATGTATATATATTTGTATATATGTGTGTGCTCTGTGTATTTGTGTGTGCATATCTGTGTGTGTGTGTGTGTGCTCGATTGTGTGTGTGTGTGTGGCGCGCGGTGGCGCGTGTGGTGGATGTGCATTTGTGCGGCTGTGTGTTTGGTTTGGGCTGGTTTCAGGTTCTGGTTACTGGGCTTTGCAGTTGGGCTCTGTTATTGGGCCTCCACTGTTGGGCCTGTTTATGCAGTTGTTTTGGTTGGGCCTGTTTGGGCCGCTTGTGTGCTGATGGACTGGACTGTGCAGATTTTTAATTGTAATTTCTGTATTGCAAGAAATTTTGAGTAATATTCCTAATAAAAATGAAATTATACGGGAAAAATTTCAGTAATTAATCGATGAAATTTTTGGTTTGAATCTGAATTATCAGGTACCCCGAGAAATTTGCCTCCGTACCGCGATGACTCATTACGAGCGGACGGTGGACGGTGATAATATTGTTCTGAGTCCTAAATTTTATAAATAAATAAAATGATTTACGTAAAGTATTTTTGGACTTAAAATATTAAATACGAATTGTGTTGTGGTATAAGTGATATGAGAATGGTTAACTTGATATTGTGGATTATTGTGATTGTTGACGTCGATAGTAAATGAAGGGTAGGCTTATAAACAAAGGAGTTGCTGCCAAAATTTTCTAAAAATGTATTTTTAAACGTACGTATTTATATTATACATTTTACCCCTATTTGTGTTCGGATTACGTGATTACGTGATTATGTGTATAATAACTATACGAGTCGAAATCGGATTGGGTTATTAGGATTTGAGGATATCAAGCATGTCGGTATAACTGATTAGGGTATTCTGTATTTGTAGATCCCAATCGAGTCTCCCCGGGACCGAAATTAACGTGAAGGCTACTTAGGGTTTTGTAAAGTGTTGCAAGACAAGTACCCCTGACCATTCTTTTATGGTTCAGTACGTATGAATAGCTAAATGTTTTATTCTTATAATGGAACAGAAACGTTTTAAGTTACGTATCCCCTGTAGTTATAAATCACTGTTTTTAACCTGTTTTGGGGAAAAGTAACTTCGAACGGTACCTATCTCGAATGAAATGATTTGCGAACTGGATTTTATATGTGTGCTGGTAAAATGAATGGTTTTGGAAATGAGATAGGTACAAGTGTTTTGAAAACTGGATAAAACGGTCAGATATGGGATACATAGGGGCCAAAGTGGGCCTATTGAGGTGGCATAAGAGGCTAATTCGGTTGCGTGCATTATATAACCGATTAGTCCAGCAGGTCAGAGACCTAGCTAGTCTCTGAGTTCCGGAACAGGTAAATGGGATGGCAATTAGAGCCGTCTGGTGTTGATAGCCTGATCAACTGTCTTCACATATCCGTTACGTATCTGATTTGGATTCGTGATTCCCGTAAGGGTATAAGTAGTTGATACAACGGTTTTATAAATGTGAATAGCATGCAAAAATTGGACTCTGGTACTTACACAGTACACTACTACTTGTTTTGATAAAGCATGTTAGTCAGTGATATCCAGTTATCTCCGATTTTCATTATATAATGTTGATGACATGATTACAACTCTATTCCTATTATTGTTACATTACTATTTTTATTCCGTTATTTATATGTTGGAACTGCTGAGCGAATATGCTCACCCTTGCAAACTGTTATGTATATATCACAGATGCCTAGAAGACCAGTCAGACATACCCGTATTCCCACCCCTTCAGGACCCAACTCCTCTGAGGTAGTTTGTATCAAACCATGAGGTCTGATGAGTTGCTAAATAAAGTTAGAGTGTGTTAGATGTTGAATAAATGGTTTGTAATAATGTGAACCTGAATTATACTTGAACCTGGATCGGATCTTGGTTTTGGAATCAAGTTAACATATTTTAATAATAGTCTTGTCATTTATATTTTGGTAGTTATGTTTGGTTACGTCAACTCCTGACCCCGGGGTTGAGGCCGTCACACTTAATATGGTTTTTGGAACCTAAAACAACCATTAAAATCAAGAAACAAAATACAAGTTACTATTCATACTATTCACTATCATCTTTCTTGATTTTATTTCACCCATCAAACCTTGATAAAAAGATCTCAAAGATTTATCTTACCTTATTTTAGGTGGTATGAAGCTTGATAATTAATGTGAGGATTTATCCATGGCTAGAGCTTGATGATTTGATTTTGATTTTATTGTTTTCTTTGAAGGGCTGAATGAAGAAGAAGAAATGGGGGAGAGAGAGTTTTTTATTGCTTCTTGGGAGCTTCTTGGAATAATGCAAGTGATATCTTGTATTGATTTTTATTCTCTAGTTTATATCCTAGGATTTGATTTATGTTGGCAAATCTTGGACAAAAACTAGCTAGTCTTTGTAGTTTACAAGCTAAGCTAATTAGATTAGCCCCTTTAGATTACTATTTGCTAGCCCTTGGTTGATCATCCTATACCTTAGCTCACTATTTGATAAAGTAACCATGGTTACTTTTCTACCATGGTTAGTTAGTGCGTTACGTTTATTTAATCGTTTACGCGTTTGTTCGGTCACTTAACATTTTTGTAATACTTTCTCGTAAATGGTTCGTGACGTAAATCCTTTCGTATTTATTCCCTATGTTTTGAATTATCATACTTGGATATAAATCCGTAGGGTTTTAAATTTGTAATTATATTGGGATTCCCGTAATCCTCGATGATTCGTAAATATGGTCATTTTTCAAAGTTCATTTTCTTCGAAAACTAATCGCGTTTACATACACTCATTTGGTACGTATAATCATAATATCAACTTCGAATCTCATTTTCTCATGCACAACATAGTGTGGGCTAAAATGTTTCCCCGGTATGTCAGGTTTACTATTCATTAAACATTTTTACAAGGTCTCAAAAATTCGAGTATTACAGTCTTACCCTCTAACTAGGATTCCGTCCCAGAATCAATTAGAAAATAAGTGGGGATAATTATTCCTCATCGCGTCTTCAAGTTCCCAAGTTGACTCTTCGACATTTTGATTCCTCCACAAGATTCTAACCAGCTTCACGGTCTTGTTCCTTAGCACTTGTTCTTTTTGGTCCATTATCCTTACTGGCTACTCAATGTAGGTCAGGTCTGGTTGTAAATATACGCACTCATATTCTATCATATGTCGCACATCCGCATGGTACTTCCTTAATATGGACACGTGGAACACGTTGTGCACTTGTTGCAGATTAGGCGGCAAGGCGAGCTCGTAAGCTACAGGTCCTATTCTCCTCAAAATTTCAAAGGGTCCTACAAATCTGGGACTCAGCTTCCCTTTCTTCCCAAATCCCATCACTCCTTTCCATAGAGATACCTTCAATAACACTAAATCCCCAAATTCATATTCTCTATCCTTCTTGGTCTGATCAGCGTACTTCTTTTGTCTGTCTTGATGATGAGTTCCACCATTTCCATGGTTTGCTGGACTAACTCGGGTCCTATTATTTTTTTTTTCTCCAACTTCATCCCAACATAGGGGAGAGCGACATCTCCTTCCGTAAAGAGCTTCATACAGAGGCATTCCTATGCTAGCGTGATAGCTATTGTTGTAAGCAAATTCGATCAGGGGTAAGTGGTCATTCCAATTTCCTTTAAAGTCGATGGCACACACTCGTAGCATATCTTCTAGGGTCTGAATAGTCCTTTCGCTTTGCCCATCAGTCTGGGGGTGGTAAGCGATACTCATGTTTAGTCTGGTGCCTACACATTCTTGGAAGCTTTTCCAAAATTGGGAATTAAACCTTGGGTCTCGATCTGACACTATGGCTACAGGAACGCCGTGTCTCACTACAATTTCCTTCAAGTAAATATCCACCAGCTTGTCTACGGTGTACCTTTCATTGATTGGTAGGAAGTGCGCGGATTTGGTCAGTCTATCTATGATAACCCATATGGCGTCGTGATTGGTCTTCGTTCTTGGTAGGCCTGTCACAAAATCCATGGCTATATGCTCCCATTCCCATTTTGGAATCTTCAGGGGCCGTAATAGTCCACTTGGTCGCTGATGTTCAGCCTTCACTCTTTGGCATGTCAAGCACTTGTTGACCCACTCTGCTACTTTTCTCTTCATATTAAGCCACCAATAATATTCCTTAAGGTCACGGTACATCTTCGTACTTCCTGGGTGGATTGAATATCTGGAGCTGTGCCCTTCGTGCAACAGCTCGTCCTTTAACTCTTGCACATTTGGAATCCAAATTTGGGACGCATACCTCATGACCCCTTTCTCGTCCTTCTCACGTCAATTTCCATTTTCTCAAATTCTTTAATTAATTCCTCAGACGTCATTATCATTTTGAGTCTTTCCTTCCTACTAAGGGTGTCAGCCACCACATTGGCTTTACCCGGGTGATACAAAATCTCACAGTCATAGTCCTTAATCAAATCTAATTACCTCCTCTGTCTAATTTTTAGTTCTTTTTGAGTAAAAATATATTTGAGGTTCTTGTGATCTGTGTAAATCTCGCATTTCTCACCGTACAGGTAGTGTCTCCAAATTTTCAGGGCAAACACTATGGCTGCTAATTCTAGGTCACGCGTTGGGTATCTGATCTCATATTCCTTCAATTGTCGAGAGGCATACGTGATAACCTTTCCGTGCTACATAAGCACACATCCTAGTCCTTTATGTGATGTGTCGCTGTATATCACAAACTCTCCCTTTTCATCGGGAAGAGCGAGCACTGGTGTTGACACTAGTCTCCTTTTCAGTTCCTGAAAGCTTTCCTCACATTTCTCTGTTCATACAAACTTTTCTGTTTTCCGGGTAAGTCTAGTCAGTGGGCCGGCTATCTTAGCAAAGTCTTGAACGAATCTCCGGTAATATCCTACTAAACCCACAAAACTCCTAATCTCTGTTGGGGGAGTCGGTCTTTCCCAGTTGGACACCGCCTCTATCTTGGCGGGGTCAACTAAAACTTCTTTGCTACTCACCACGTGCCCTAAGAACTGAACTTCCCTTAACCAAAATCGCACTTTGAGAACTTGGCATATAATTTCTCATTCCTCAGGATTTTTAAGACTATCCTCAAAGGTTCTACATGTTCTTGCTCTGTCTTTGAGTAGATTAGAATATCATCTATAAAAACTATCACACAGTTATCTAGGTACATTTTGAACACTCTGTTCATCAAATCCATAAAGGTTGCGGGTGCATTGGTTAGCCCAAATGACATGACTAAGAACTCTTAATGTCCATACTTAGTGCGAAAAGTAGTCTTTGGTATATCTTCCGATTTGACTTTTAACTGGTGATATCATGTCCTCAAATCTATTTTGGAAAAGTGCACAGCTCCCTTAAGTTGGTCGAATAGGTCATCAATCCTAGGGAGAGGGTACCTATTCTTAATAGTCAGCTTATTCAATTCTCAATAGTCTATGCATAATCTCATACTACTGTCCTTTTTCTTTACAAACAGTACTGGTGCTCCTCATCGCGACACACTGGGTCTTATCATCCCATTATCTAATAATTCTTGCAGCTGAGAAGCTAATTCCTTCATCTCAACTAGGGCTAGCCTATATGGGGCCTTAGACACTGGTGCCGTTCCTGGTGCTAATTCTATAGCGAATTCTATTTCTCTGTCGGGTGGCAACCCTGTTAAGTTCTCTAGAAATACATCCTCGAATTCATTTACTACGGGTATATCCTGTATGTTAGGAACTTCTTTCTTCGTATCCATCACATAGGCTAAATAGCCCCCGTTACCTTTCTTTAATAATCTTTTTGCCTGTAGCATGGTAAGAAATTTCTGGGCCTGTCGTTGACCTCTAAACACTACTTCCTTTTCATTTTGCACTCTTATCTTTACCCTCTTCCGCTCACAATCTATTTGCGCTCCATTACTGGATAACCAATCCATTCCTAAGATTACATCAGGTTCTTCTAACGCAAATGAGATTAGTTCAACTTTGAAGAGTCTCCCTTCTAATTTCAACTTACATTTAGGGTGTACTTGATTCACATGAATTATTTCATTGTTCGCTATTTCCACTTGTAATACCTCACGTAAAGGTACGACGTTAAGTTTTAACTTTTTAGCAAAATCTTGAGATATAAATGACTTGATTGCTCCAGAATCAAATAAGACATTTGCATGTTCGGAATTTAATAGAAGGGTATCTGCTATCACATCAGTGTTTCGGACAGCATCCTGAACGGTCATGTTGAAGGTCCTAGCAGCTGGGGGTCGGTTGGATACAGCTCTGCTCATCCCTGAGGCTGGGGCTTCAACGCCGGGCAATCCTTTCTCATGTGTCCTACCTTCCCACATTGGAAATACGTCACATTGGGTCGGGTGTAGTTGTTGGAAAGGTGTCTGGTTTGGTCACACCTGTAGCATTTCAGAGAGGCTCTCGTCTGGGTGCTCCAAGGTGTCTTTTTCCACATATTTGACATTCCGGTATTGGGGCACGGGGTTGGCTATGAAACGTTGCCCTAGATTGTCCGCTGCCCTGGCCAACGCTCTCACTTGGTGTCTTTCTAAATGCGGGGCCTCGCGCAGGTTGGGACACCACTCCCCTGACGAACCTGCTTGGAAGGCTCCTGTTCCCGGTTCCTCCTCCTTGGCTTCCTATCTTCCTCTTCCTATTTTCCTTTCCCTTTAAACTTTGTTCACTGCCAGCTTCAACAATCGAGGCTTTTTGCACTAAGGTGGCATAATCTGTTAGCTCTAGTACTGCCACTCGGTTCTGAATCCACTGTTTCAGACCAAGCTGAAACCTTCACACTTTCTTCTCTTCGGTATTCACGAACTCATGCACAAATCATGATAGCTCAGTAAATTGGCCTCATACTCTGCCATAGTCATCTTATCCTGTTTCAACTCCAGAAACTTAATCTCCATCTGGGTTTCCATAAACCTAGGGAAATACTTGTCTAAGAATAGTCGGGTAAATCTATCCCATGGAATCACAACATTAGTCTCTACGTTTCGTTTGGACTCCCACCAGTAATTAGCTTCTCGTTTCAAAATGTAAGAAGCGAAAATGGTCTTGTGTCTTTCCTCCACACCTAGTATCTCGAAGGACTTTTCTATCTTTTTGAGCCAGGCCCGTACTTCAACGGGGTCGGCAGATCCTTGAAACTCTGGAGGTTTGAGAGATTTGAACGCCTTGAAGGCAGTGGCTGTAGTCTATTGGGCAGCATGCGGCTGTGGTGGAATGGGCTGTTGGTTCAGATTTGCTCTTAAAAGTTCCATAAACTCATTCATGGGGTTCTCTCCCTGATAGGTATCCTCAGCCTCTTCTTCTACATATTCTTCCTCATCATATTCATTATAGTCTAGGTCCTCTTCACTTTCTTCATTCATTACAGGGTCAGGTTCATTCCGTTGTTGGTTAACAGATTCTGCGGGCTGTGCCCTGGTTCCTCTTCTACGTGGTGGCATTGTTCTGATAATGAAAATTTGTCAATATAGTTGCAATTATTTTACAGTTGGATTAATTTATTCATATGTAAGCATGTTATTTATTATCTAGCATGCTTTTATCAATGCAATAATATGGGAATCAATTTCTTAATAACTGCTAGATATATATAACAAAGGATCTCCCACTTATATCTGGGGGACAAAATAACTAACCGAGTCCATACATGGCTTGATTATAATACATCATTACTAGTCCTTAATACTGAAATGCAAACACATAAGCCGTGTACCCTAAAGGGCTAGGAACGCTATCTACTACTAGCTATCCTATCAAAATTGGTGACAAGTCACCCAACCTTCTTCAAGGTCCATAAATAATTACTAGTCCCACAGTCACTGTCACTGCGCGTGAGGTCACGTACCCTCATCATCGCTCCTGCCAACAATAGCTCTGCGTCAACTACCGGGATGTATCCCCCAACCACCGTCATCCTCATCTGAACCCGGGTACGGAGCTCGATCCCATCAATCTCTCTACGGGCTATGGCTGGGGAAGCAGCTCTGAAGTCCCCTGGGTATCCTGGTCTGATGGCTCTCTCAGCTGTCAGTGCCTGGCGTAACTCCACAATGCGGGCAGATGCCGCAGTGATTTCAGCATTAAGCTGAGCCACTATCCAGTCGTGTACAGCTACATGTATGGTCGCCAGGGGTGGTAGATGTAACGCCCTCCAGACCCGGGGTATAAGTCTGGGGGTTACTATCTAATCACCAAACCTGTATAACCTGATTAACAGTTATTAAAGAAATGAAACTAAACCCCTTTAACACTAACCAGGATCTTTTTAGGTTGAAGTATGAAAACAAGAACCACTAACTACTTTTATTACAAACAAAATTTCAAAATCTCACAAATTCTCTTTATTACAAGCCATTGTCTAATCAGTTTTAAACTATGTTTTTCTTTTATTGAAACACACACACTAACTATCTACACTCCACCTGTTCGGGCAACTCAAAGCTTTCTTCCTGGATTGGGATCAACACCTTGGGTATGAGAGGATCCCGAGGCTTGACCCGCTTCTTTACCACTCGAGTCCTGATGGGTTTCATATTCCTTCTTAACTGAAAACAATAAGGTGAATAACAACCAAAAAGGGTGAGCCAAAAATTGCTCAACAAGTCCACAAAATATAAACAGTGTTAAAGCATTTTAAATGAATCAGTAACCCGGGTATATTTGCAAAGATATAACCCCACGAGAATAGAAAGAAGGCCATTACTGGAGAGTACAAATGAACTAAACTGGACTCAAGTTCACATCTATATTCTGCTGATCAGTCAGAATATAATGCAGATCTATATCTCCATATATAGATCCAGTCGGGTACCCAGGCACTACGGCCCATGTCGAGGCACCAGTCATATCCCGGTCCTCGGGATTAAGACACACTCAATCCCCAAAATATCATTATACAGTCCATCGCTTAGCAACCGGAACAATCGGTATGCTTTGATATATTCTAATCACCAGAATATATCAATCTCAATGTGTAATCAATGGAATGTGAATCAAGAATCCAAAGAAACGGAGAAATCAAAAATTGAAATGAAATATGAACAAAGGAATAGCAAGTGTGTATCAGTGAATATGAACAAGAATCAAAAGAGTGCAAACGTGATAAGCATCTGAAGAAATGTCACTATTTTGAAAGTAGAATAGGGGAAAAACTTGCCTTCTGCGCGACTCACTGCAAATATGTCACCTTCGTCTATAACCGACTCAACCTGCCTTACTGACTTAGATTCTGTTAGAGAAATAGACTGATTTAGTCATTTCGTACTTCAATTGCATCTTGAATCGACTTCACACCGTTCCTAATGTCTACCCATGCGCTTATGACTGACTCATGTATTACTTATTAGAAAGTAAGACTCAATTAACCATATAATACACCTAATCACATAATCACATAATCTTTTTTATAGTTGAAATAATTTTTAGAATCAAATTCGACTCGCTTATCGCTCAACTGATCGTTATCTGACTCGTTTCCCATTTTTTCAGAATTTTTCGGACTCGTTTCGACACGCATTTCGACTGATAATCAAACAAGTAACAAAGTCAACTAATTTTTAGAAGAAATTAAGCTTTAATATTATTTTTAATGAAAAGAATTCATTTTTCTGAGTCAAAAGGCTTTCGTTTCGCTCGAATCGGACGAACGGTCTAATTATTATCAATTAAACACTGATAATTTAATTTATTATTCACTATAAATAATTATTACTAATTTTTAAAAATCAAAAATAATTTTTAAATAATTATTTAAGAAAAAACAGAATTAAAAATGATTTTTCTATAATTTTTGGAATTAAAATGAATTTATTATGATTTATTGAAAATTATTTGATTAATTATCAAAATAATTAATAATTTTTAAATAATTAATAAATAATTAATAAATAATTAATAATTAATAAAAAATAATAAATAATTAAGAAAATAATTCAATCTGATTTTTAGAAAATAATTCAGAATTATTTATAATATAAATCAATTAATTAAATAATTAATTAATTAATTTATAATATAAATAAAACTGATTATTGAAATTAATAAAAATAAAATAAAATTTAAAATCCAGAAAAATTTGTTAGAAACTAGACATCTGACAAAACACATCAAAACCGGGTTGACAAACGGGTCAACCGGGTCACAATCCGGGTCATGAAGAACATGAGCGGATTTTTCTAGAATCCGGTCACCGGCCAGGATTCCGGCGAGTCCAAAATCAGGGCAAAACAACATCGTTTGATGTGGTTTTTACTGGGTTTCAATTTCACACAACTGCAGCAACTCAACTCCGACGAAAATATACCAAAAACATCACTGAAACCTCAACTACGATCAAAATCGACATAAACTCCGGCCAAATACCCAAATCATTCATTTGTACATAAAATCAAACATTATATAGTGTAAACTGAAGCCAAGAACACATACAATCAAAACCCTAACCTTTCAAGAACCAAAGATTCACAGAAATCATCGAGTTATAATTTGAAAATTCAGTATAAACCCTAGAAATCGTGAATCACTATACATACATCGTTTGTTCAATTAAACACCATGAATCGACTGTAAATCATCTAACAAAGCTATATCAATCATCAGAACATCAAAATAACCCTGAAATCAAAAAGTCCTAATTCTAACATAAACCCTAGAAATTGAAAATTAAAAACGATGCATTAAAACATGAAATTGATATCAAAAACAGAAAGAATATATCAAAACCTTCGATTTGGTTACTGGAATCACACGATTTGATGAAGAAATCAGCTGGAAATCACAGTTTGATTCTCGACCCGATTCAAGTTCTTCCCGACCCGATTTGCAGAGAAAATCAATTAATTTCTGATTTTTCGTTTATAATTAATAATAATTAAATAAAAATTAGGCTATTTATAGTACTCCTAAATAAAATTAAGGCCCTAATTATGTACTTTTTAAAATTAATAGGCCCCTAATTTTAAAATTTTTGAGTATTAAATTATAATTTATAAATATTTTATATATACAATATATATGCCAAAATTTCCCAAAAATTGTGAATAATGCAAAAATGCAAAGAAATAATTTAAATGAAAATCCTATAATTTTATAAAAATAAAAATGTGATTTTTGTGGGGTTTTAAACACCCAATGGGGCCCGGAAAAGTCATTTTTCGTAAAACGAGAAAAATCTATAAAATGTCTAGATGTTCAGAATAATGCGATGGTAAAAGCCGTTTGATGAAAAATAAGGCCATTTATTTTATTTGAAATACTGACTTTAAAATCATGGTTTGGGTCGTAAAACGTTTGAAATGAAACTTATGAATGCAAAATAAAATATCTGAAGAATATCTTAAAATACCGGAATAACACAAAATACACGTAACACATAACAATTAGGGTCCGATGGATAATTACACATAAATGAAACATTAATACACATATTTTATTATAAATATGATATAATACAGACGTAAATTTCCCAGACGTTACATCCTTCCCCCCTTAATAGGATTCTGTCCTCAGAGTCTCACTATGAAAACAAGTGAGGATATTTTTCTAACATTTCGCTCTCAAGTTCCCAGCTTGATTCTTCAACCATAGGATTTCTCCACGAGACTCGCACTAAAGATACAGACTTATTTCTCAACACTTTCTCACGCCAATCTAAATTTTTTACCGGCTGTTCTAGAAAAGACAAATCAGGTTGGATGTCTATCGGTTCATACTTGATTACATGCCTAGAATCAGGATTATATCGCTTAAGCATGGACACGTGAAACACGTTGTGAATATGTTGCATATGAGGCGGTAAAGCTAATTCGTACGTAACTTTTCCCACTTTCTTCAAAATTTTAAACGGTCCGACGTATCGTGGTTTCAATTTACCCTTGTTGCCAAATCTGGTCAATCCTTTCCATGGGGATATTTTGAGTAATACGTGTTCTCCTTCCTGGTAGTCCATATCCTTCCTTGCTTGGTCTGCATATTTTGGTAGTCTGTTTTGTGCTGCATCGAGTCATTTCTGAGTAAGTTCAATCTTTTCTTTAGTCTGTTGGATTAATTCTGGACCCAAAATCTTGCGTTCTCCAACTTCATCCCAATGTACTGGTGATCTGCATTTTCTTCCGTATCATGCTTCGTACGGTGGCATTCCAATGTTGGCGTGATAACTGTTGTTGTAAGAAAATTCCACCAAAGGTAAATGTTCATCCCAATTGCCTTCAAAATCAATCGCACAAACTCGTAGCATGTCTTCAATCGTTTGGATAGTCCTTTCACTTTGCCCATCGGTTTGGGGATGATACACGGTACTCATGTTTAATTTAGTTCCAAGACATTCTTGAAATTGTCTCCAAAATCTTGAGTTGAAACGGGGATCTCGATCAGACACGATAGATATTGGAACTCCATGTCGCATCACAATTGTAACGCCCTCCAGACCCGGGGTATAAGTCTGGGGGTTACTAGCAAATCACCAAACCTGTGCAATCTGATTAACAATTACTAAAGAAATGAAACTAAACTCCTTTAACACTAACCATGATTTTTTTAGGTTGAAGTATGAAAACAAGAACCACTAACTACTTTTATTATAAACTAAAATTCAAAATCTCACAAACTCTCTTTATTACAAACCATTGTCTAATCAGCTTTAACTATGTTCATCTTTTATTCAAACATACACACTAACTATCTACACTCCACCTGTTCGGGAAACTCAAAACGTTCTTCCTGGATTGAGATCAACACCTTGGGTATGAGAGGATCCCGAGGCTTGACCCGCTTCTTTACCACTCGAGTCCTGATGGGTTTCATATTCCTTCTTAACTGAAAACAATAAGGTGAATGACAACAAAAAGGGTGAGACAAAAATTGCTCAACAAGTCTGCAAAATAAAAACAATTTTAAAGCATTTTAAATGAATTCGTAACCCAGGTATATCTGCAGAGATATAACCCCTCGAGAATAGAAAGAAGGCCAATAGTGGCGAATATAAACGAACTAAACTGGACACAAGTTCGCATCTATACCCTACTGATCAGCCAGGATACAGTGCAGATCTATATCTCACTATTATCACACTATATAGATCCCGTCGGGCACCCATGCACTATGGCCCATCTCAAGGATCCGGTTATTTCCCGGTCTTTAGGATTAAGTAAACTTAATCCCCAAATCATTATTATCCAGTCCCTGGAATAGCAACCGGAACAATCAGTATGCTCTGACATATTCTAATCACCAGAATATATCAATAATTGTGAGTAACAATTGGAATATGAACAATAAAGTCAAATGAAAAGGACAAATCAAGAATCGAAATGAAATATGAACAAGAGAATCAAAAGAGTGCAAGCGTGATAAGAATCTGAAGGAAATATCATTATTCTGAAAATAGAATAGGGGAGAAACTTGCCATCTGCGTAACTCACTGCAATTAAATCACCTTCGTCTATCACCTACTCAACCTGCCTTGTGGGCTTAGCTTCTGTTAGCACAAATAGACTGGTTAAGTTAGTCCGTACTTCAATTGCATCTTGAATCGACTTCACATCGTTCCTATTATCTACCCATGCGCTTATGACTGGCTCATATATTATATATTAGCAGATAAGACTCGATTAACCACATAATACACATAAGCACATAATCATTTTTATAGTTGAAATAATTTTTAGAATCAAAATCAACTCGCTGATTACTCCACTTATCACCATCTGCCACATTTCCCATTTTTTTGGAATTTTTCGGACTCGTCTCGGCACGCACTTCGACTGATAATCAAGCAAGTAACAAAGTCAACTAATTTCTAGAAGAGATTAGGCTTTAACATTATTTTTAATGAAAATAATTCATTTTTCTAAGTCAAATGGCTTTCGTTTCGCTCAAATCAGACTAACGGTCTAATTAATATCAATTTAACACTGATAATTTAATTTATTTATCCAATATAAATATTTATTACAAAGTTTTAAAACCTAAAATAATTTTTAAATAATTATTTAAGAGACTCAGAGTCAAAAATAATTTTTCTATAATTTTTGGAGTTAAAATGAATATGTTAATATTTATTGAAAATTATTTGATTAATTTTTGAAATAATTAATTACTTTTAAGTAATTAATAAATAATAAATAACTAATAAATAATTAATAAGTAATTATTTAATAATTTAAGATAATTAATTCCTAATTATTAGGATTAATTACAATTTATTACAAATATTTACAATTTTTTATTACTTACTCGATTAGATCGATTATTTACAAATAAATAATCGATATCATTAGCTAATACGTTATTTATCGAATAAATAAATTGTTATTCGAATCATATTCCAACTCAACGATCAACTACTCGTATTTCTACGAGTTACTCGCCTTCCTCGCATAATTATTGAACTATTACGATTATTATTACGGTGTAATCGATTATTTGTATTTAATTATTCGTTATGAATAATTATTTTGATATTCTTCAAATAATTATCTATGGCTCGATTAATCGTAATATAACTCATCGTTCAATTAGTCGTACATATACAAGTTACTCGTTTTATTTCACGAATTATCGAATCTTTAAATCATACTATCCGATTAATTTTTAATCTTTAATTATTAATTAATTACTTAATTACTAAATGATAAATAAATAAATAAATAATATGATAAATGATTAAATAATTAATTAAATAACTAAATTCGAATTTATAAATTAAGAACATAATTTAGGAAATATTAATAATAATTTTCAGAATTTAAAACTGATTTTCATTAGAATTTTAGAATTACTAAAACTAATTTTGATTTTTATAAAATATAAATAATTAATTATAATTCAGAAACACCAATCAGAAAATGGATTTGGGTATCGAAGGATCAAACCCGGGTTTAAAAACCGGGACAAACAGGTTGGGGAAGAACATCCCGGGTCGGGATGAACTTGCCGGAATCAACCCAGAATCCGGCGAGTACCCGGACTCCGGCGATGCTCCTATATCGACTAAAAAAGTATCGTTTGACAGGGTTTTTGATGCCAAATCATTCCTTATCACTTCACCGTTCTAATTCTGGCAACCACAACTCCTAATCATCCCGGAATCAAATTCTCCGGCCAAATTTCCAGGTTTTCCGATCAAAAGTCGAAATCACGGATTTGTACATCAAAAATTATAATCTATAGCTTAAAATAAAGCTTGAAACATACATAATCAAACCCCTATATCACTATATACCTCAGCTATCTGTATAATAAAAAACAATCAATTAAAAAACACATAAACCCTAGATATCGTTCTATCGATTCAAGCAATCGTCAGTAAAATTAATTAGCAGGAATCGATCATAAACCATCAAATAAAGCTATTTACAACATCAATTTCAACAAATAACCCCAGAATCAAAAAGTACCAAATCGGGTATAAACCCTAGAAATCGAAATTAAAAATTAACACATCAAAACATGATTTTGATACCAGAAACCGAAAGAACAAATCGAGAGGATCGATTTGGATACTCACATCGATCGATTTGATGCTCAGAAACGTTTAAAATCACCGATTGATTTCTGACCCGAATTCCGACCCGAATTGTTCTTTAGAGAATTTCCAGAAAATTTGCAGAATTTTAAAAATTAATTAATTATAATTAACTGATAATTAGGCTATTTATAGATGCAAAATTAATACTCCTAAATAAAATTAAGGGGCTAATTATTCATCTAATAAAAATATTTGGCCCTAATTTTTATAATTTTTGGGTATTAAAATTTAATTTATAAATATTATATATATAATATATATGTCAAAATTTCCCAAAAATTGTGAATAATGCAAACATACAAAGAAATGATATAAATAAAAGTCCTATTATTTTATAAAAATAAAAATGTGATTTTTGTGGGGTTTTTAACCCCCAATGTGGCCCGGAAAAGTCATTTTTTGCAAAACGAAAAAATTTATAAAATATCTTGATGTTCAGAATAATGCGATGGTAAAAGCCGTTTGATGAAAAATAAGGCCCATTATTTTATTTGAAATACTGGCTTTAAAATCACGGTTTGGGTCGTAAAACGTTTGAAATGAAACTTATGAATGCAAAATAAAATATCTGAAAAATATCTTAAAATACCGGAATAACACTGAATACACGTAACACGTAACAATTAGGGTCTGACGGATAATTACACATAAATGACACATTAATACACATATTTTATTATAAATATGATATAATACAGACGTAAATTTCCCAGACGTTACAGTAGAGGTGAGTCTGGGTCGCTAGAGGATATGTCATAAGCCTCGTAGGTCTGTGCATCCATCCCATCCTCCTCGTCATCATCAGTATAAGGCAAAGGACTCTGCATCCCTGGGTGTGGTGTAGGAGAGCGAACAGTCGGGAGAGGGTACATCTCTACATCCCTCCAGCCTAAATTATCTCCCTGGGGAATCTCAACGTCATCAGCTATGGGGACAGGAAGGTCAGTATCCTCCTCCGGGGCATCCTCAGTAGGGTCATTATCTGAGTCATCAATGGGTGGGTCCTCCGGCTCGGGAGTAGGGTCACGCTCAGGGGCCATGACATCATCAACAGGGTCAACCTCCCCCATAGGCTCCACTGGTACCTGTCACAATAGGCAAGGTGTTACTAACTTAGAGTCGGAATTCCCTTGAGGGTAAAACTTCCAAGACTACCCGTGTAGCCTGACGACGAACTCGACTTGAGCTCTAATTAATTATTTATTATTCTTATGTCTACGTATTTTATATCCTATCATTTCCAAGTTTTGATAACCTAAGGCTCTGATACCATTTCTGTGGCGCCCCAAAATCCGGGTTCAGAGATCTCGGAGGCCATGCCATCTTAATCACTATAAACCACATACCTCGCATCACAATATATAAATACTCATGCTTTACAACCCCACACTTATCACACACACACACTTACAGGTTATTGTCTTGGAAACACACCATTCATTACTAGAGTAAGTCAAACCATAAAGTGATAATTATTACAACACAAAAGTAATTAAGTCTTATCGGGGAATAACCTTTAAGTAAGGTTAGTCTGTCGGCCAAATACTTGTTTCTTATTTATTACCTTACATAAGTCATGCTTGTAAATAAGCCGAACTAAAAACAACTGAAAGTCAATCCAACTTATTCGGTCTACCTATGGTACAACACCAAATAACCTACGGAACAACTGGCCGTTTCCTAGCCGTTTCCTGGATGTGTGTCTCATGATAGGCATCTTGATTCACTGTTGTGTTGTGTCAATTTAAGAAAACAAGTGTGAGCTATAATGCTCAGCATAATAATGTACAGTATGAAATGATTGTATGATAAACTCAGGTAAAACATCATATATGATAATTATGTTTTATTCAAAAATAGTTTTCCTTGGTGATACACACCTTCTTATGAAAACAATTCTTTAGTGGATTTTATTATCCTGCGAATACCTTAATGGTAAACCCATCACCTAGGCTTGGGTTACGGTATTGCATCACAATTCCAATTGGAAGAATAGGACATTTCTTAGAGCCACCGCATATGATGATCAGTCGTACTACGGAAATAGTAACCTTTTCTACTAGTAGAAGGACGACACCTTCGTATCCCGGTTATCATCCTTGCCGCATTCGGGCTACGTGTCTCATTTTTGGGTATACACATACTTCACAAGTTCCTGAGTACACAGAGTACCTTTGCCTGCGGTTCCTTTGATAGCCATCTAGCACACATAGTACCAGAGTCTACCCCTCCCTTGTCCTTTTTAAAAGAATTCTATCATATCTCGAGAACTTGAACCACATCGAAGTTCCCCCAAGCATTTTGCTTGTTGATAGAAACAACTTGATATATTAGCGTATATATGTATATGTATACGTACTTTCGAATTTTTCGGAGGAAGTACTAAGGATGTGAGTTGACCGTTGTCAACAGATAATTAAATAAGAGGGAGTTTCTTTTGAAACTATATTCAAAATATTTAAAATAAGTCGATATAATATTCTTCGATGATCTGAAATTATTCGAATGATTTTTCGAAAATCGGAAAGTATTTTAAATTAGGTTCTATGATTCTTAAATCATATATAAACCATTTAATAAATAATAATTAATTAAATAATAATCGATAAATAATTAAACCTCGAAGGAGTTTACTTTTAAAAGAATATTTAAAATAATATTCCTCAACTAATTTATGTTTACGTATTTTAATAACCTTTAATGTTTAATCGATTTTGAAATAAATAATCGTTGGAATATGCTTATCCCATAATAAATGAGTAGGTATATAATATTTATTACTCGAACGATAAAATATAGTTAAGGGAATACGATCTTTGGAAATCATTTTAATAAAAGTTCGAGGTGTTTAATGTTTCGTAAATGGACGTTGGGTGTCTTAATACGTAATAACTATGGACTTTTAATCGTCCCGTAATATCACCGGAATGATTCCCGGGTTTTTATTTTGCAATCCCGACCGACTCTCGGTCTTATAATAATATGTCACGCTTATAGCAGAATTAAACATTTCACTATATATACTTATTGTACAACATTGCTACATTATGCGAAAATTCAATTACTACGTATCATGGCAAGGATGGTATTTATGCAATGATAACAAAACAATCCTTTCACAATACAACAGTAAATGGAGTTGGGTTCGTAAACTTGCCTGGGTATCTCGAAGTGGAGGATGCTCTAGATTCCACTCGGAAATCTATAATTATAAATACAATTCGTTTCGTTAGGTCCCGTTCTAATTTATGGCGACTCGCACTCATGCGCTACTTATTATGCACCCTCTCAACTTATATTAACCTTATTATTTATTTAAGTCCTTATTCACATTATGGTCGCTTCCTTTTTCAAAATATCTTAAGTCCATTTCATTTTTTATCGTCGGCTCCGCTTATGGATTCTACGGTTTTCTAATCACGCGGTGATAGGGATAAATAAATCCTAATTGTATAATTAAATATTGAATTAATTGTACAAGGCATGGGCTGCTAGGTCCAATAAGAAGATGTATGACATTCAGACTAGAAAGGTTAACATATCGATCAGGCCTGATGGACCAGATTAGGCCTGATGGAACAAAGAAGGACCAAAAACCCTGATTATTTATTAATTTCATAATTAATAAATAAGGGAGAAAAACAGCTATTAAGATAAGTCCTAGTGAGGATATAAATCCTTGTAGATTGGCCTCCAAGGAACCTCATAGGTTAAGGAATCAGCTTCCTACTCCCTAGGACTCCTAAGTCTATCCTAATTCAGAGACTTGACCACCAAGTCTCCTATACCAAGTCCAATTCAAGGACTCCCAACATCTATATAAAGGGTCTCACCCCACAGATCAGAACTACGTTTTTTGACTTGATCCTTGGCAATCAGCAAGGTACGTAGGCATCTTGTTAAGGCAGATTGAGTCACGAAACACAAGAGCAGTCAAAATTGAGCCTTAAAGCTCACGTTCCTTAGTATTAAATACAGCAATTATATATATTAGTTTTAATCCATAACATTTGGCGCCGTCTGTGGGAAGCACAACAACAACCATGGCGAGAACACGGAGAACAACTAGAACTCTGGAGGAAGGAACACCATCGGGAACAACCCAGATGATTTCGTCCACCGTGGAGATACCTCCCCATTCAACTTATGCATCTACTCAGGTGGAAACCCAGATAGGGGCAACTCAACCTCAGCCACAAGGGACGACTCCCCCGACTATTTAAGGTACGAATCCTCAAGTTCAACAAGTACATATACCTGTGAATTCTCGACCCGTCGGGTATGAATATTCAACTGTTGTTACTACTAACCCCCCTAATGGGATGCCCCTTCACCCGGAGGTTGGAGGAAGTGGATATGCTGGGCGAAGTGAAGCACGAGGGCAATCGCCCCCCTATATATGAGGTTTGGCTCCTATCCCCGAGGATCGGGAATTTTCTGGTCCTTACACTGAGAGAGACTCCAAATCTTTGGATGATGAAGTGGCCCCAAGAAGGAGGCGTCCTGGCAAAGAGCCAATGGCCGATGGAAGGCAACACCCTCAAAGCACCCAAGGGGCGAATCCCCAAGAAGTGCAGGAAAGGATCAGGGCTCATGAGGCTGAGATATAAAGGCTGAGGCGTGATTTGGAGGCTCACCAGGCCACCAGACCCCAGATACCTCCTAGGGGGAGAAATCCTCCTCCTGTCATAGACCTGGATGGTCCGGTACGAAGAAGGGTTGTCGTCCCAAGAACTGATCCAAGCAATCTCCTTCCCCTTGGAGATCCTGATGATCCAACTCCACCCTTCACAGAAGAGATAATGAATGCCCATATCTCAAGGAAATTCAAGATGCCCACTATCAAAGCCTATGATGGCACGGGAGACCCCGCTAATCATGTTAGGACATTCTCTAATGCACTGCTGCTGCAACCCGTGAATGATGCTATAAAGTGTCGGGCCTTCCCTCAAACCCTGTCGGGTATGGCTCAAAGATGGTACAGTCGCTTGCCCCCAAACTCTATTGGATCGTTCAGAGAGTTAAGTCAGGCTTTTATTAAGCAGTTCATCTGTATTATCCCATATTTTCAAATATTATTATTATAATTATCTAGAATTGTTTATGTGATTTTATGTGAATTTTAGTGAATTATCTGATAAGTGGAATTGATGTTTGGGTGTTTAGATGTGATATTATTTGAGTATTTTAATTTTTATGTGCCCAGAATAAAATATAGATAATTGTGATATTTTTCTGGTAATATTTGGACTGTTAGATGATTTTATAATGATTTATGAATTATTAATTATTTTCTGAATAATTACCAAAATTAATTTATAAAGTCGAGAATCGTCCGACTTCAACCGTTTTTGCATTTTTACAACCCGAAACTCTTCCGAAAACTCCTTCCTAACCTAATCTGGTAATTCCGGACCTTTTTCGTGTTTTGACTTTTTCGATCCGGATTACGGTTTGACCCGTGCGTGACCCGGTGCAAGATTTTCGATACGATAGTTATTTCGGTAATCAACAAAAACCCGTATTCTCGAAAGACGGGATATTTTTACGTTATTTTCGTATATAGTGTTTTATAAAAAGCTCGGTTTTGATAATTATCCAATTCTGGTATTGAATTGTATCGTTTTTATAGTTACTTAGCGACTAAGTAACTAATTTAACGATCCAAAACGATCCAGAACGATCCAATATTCCATAAATATAAATAGCCTATTTCTTATTTCGTTTATTCCGTTTATTCATTTGCAACCAGTTAAAACACCGTAAATACAGAGAAAAACCCGAGAAAACCGATACGTTCCTGAGAATCAAACACACGAACGAAGGCGTTATCGAACTCCGATTCGGGCGTGCAGCATATCAAAACGAAGCTCTCGAAATCTTCTTTCTGAATCAATCATCAGTTTCTTCCCAGAAATCATGGTATTTTTCTTATTTATTTATTTATATTCGAATTATTTGATAATTAAATTATGAAAATTTGTTCTTGATGTTGTTGATGTGATTTGATGCTTCCATGTTGTAGAGCATGTTTTTCTGGTCGATTTGGTATATTATACTTCAAAAATAGAGTTCAATATCATATAGAAATTAAGGTTTGATTTTCTGAAAATTTCTTGAATATGTGTTCTTGGTGTTCTTGGAGAATTCTGAAAATCAAAGTCAATTTTGAAGGTGTTATTGAACACCAAATCACAAGTATGAATAACCAAAATGAATCACAGACCATTCTCTATCATTTTATATCTTCAAATCGTTTCAACAGTTGGTAAAATTCAAAATCGATTTTAAGGGTTTTTATTCGAAAATTAGGGCTTTCTGATTTGGTGATTATTGGCTTGTTTGGATTATTCGGATAGATTATAGGTTTAATTAGCTTCATTTTGGCACTTGAATCATGCTTTTTGGTTTAGAAATGACTGAATTCAAGTTTTGGCCAGAAAAGCTCGGTTTATCACCGGCTTTAATGGCTACTTTGACCGGATTTTGGGTGCGGCAGCCTTGTTCTTGTCGTTGTTGATACAGTAATGTTGCTGGGTTGCAGAGGATCGAAACCGTATTTGGAATCAATCAGAACGACGCTGTTTTGGGGCTAGCCGGTGTTTCGCCGGAACTCCCGACGCCGCCGGATTCTGGCAAATTATCTGGTGGGTCTGGGTTGTTCTTGGCAACCCGGTTGGACCCGAATTATGACCCGTGGGTTTTATTTCTGACCCGGGTTCGATCCTAAATTATCCAATCTGTTTTCTAAGAACTTGTTTCTGCAATTTCTATTTTATTTTAAATCAAAATTTAGTTTCTTTTATTCTGAAAATTCAGTTTTATTTTCAAAATCATTATTTTAAATTCTGGATATTTATTTTAATTCAAAAATAAATCTTAATTATTTAATTAATTAATTTTGGTTGATAATTAATTATTTAATTGGTCAATTAATTTAAATTTTTAATTGATTAATTAATTTAATTAGTTATTAATTAATTTTAATTGATCTAATAATTAGATTTAATTATTTAAAATTGATTTAAAAATTCCGAAAAATAGTTTCGAGTTTTAAAATATTATTTTAAATTATTTTCCAGGCTCGATAATTCTTATAAAATTATTTTCGGGTGTTCGAGCCATATTATTTTATTATTAAATGATTCGGAGATTGTTTTTATTCCGAAAAATGTTCAAAAATTCATAATAAATCAACCGTTCGTCCGTTTAATACGAAACGAACGCCTCCAGACTCAGAAAAATATTCCGCTTTCATTAAAAATACTTTCGAGACCCAAATCCTTTTCTTTTGAAAGGTCGCTTATTTTACGAATCATTCTGAGTCGATTATTGATCGAAAAATTATATTTTAACCCGATTTGAGTTTTAAACACACCGAGTCGACCCTTTTGACAAACCGAGTCATATGTGATATGAATTATGTGATACGTGGATTATGTGTTTATATGTTATGTGAATTACGTGTGTAAGTGGGTCCTAAGTCTTGTATTTGACTGTCTTCCTTGTGTGTGGGCTATCGTATGGGTAGACGATAGGCTTTTGACGTGTAGTTCGTCGAGTGGTTATCGATTAGACAATTAAAGTTCTATATTTTAAATTATAGATGCGGATCATTCGAGTTGATCAAGACAAGATGTTGGATAAAGAGTGAGATGGAATGGAAGTGGATATCTGGCTTCTAGCAATCGCAGGAGCAGCATATCAGTAAGGTGTTGAAAAGCAGGAAGGAGATGTCTTGAGACAAAATGTCAGAATAGATGCGTCATTGCGAGTGTGACTAACTGCTAAAACCCAAAGGCAAGTACCCCTGACTTCACTTATCATTCAAGTGACGTTTATTTCGAATCATATTATGCAAGTATTGTTTTCCCTATTCTCTGTTCGGAATAGATAAATGTTTTACATATCGCTGAATTAAATAATTCTGTTTATGCAAATACTCATCTGCTATTCTATATTCAAAATAGTCAAGTGATTTTACTTATCCAATTATTGGATTTACAAATGCTTTGGATTTTGAGAAAGATGACGTTGTTTTGGTTTTTCTGCCCAAGTAAATGGGGGAATAAAAGTTTTTAAGGGTGTCGAGTATTATGACCCCTCTCAATAAAATGTTTTTAAGATTGGATGGTTGCGTAAGAGGCCGTGGCGGCGGTCCAGTGTGAGCTATGTGTTATGATATAACACCTTGCTAGGCCGATATGTGCCTTGGGTGCCCCTTTGTTTAGTTGGATATGCTTCGGCATACCGGTGTTGCTCCGCGGCTGATCACCGGCGGCAACACACCGTCGTTCGAGGATTCCAATCTAAATTATGATATTGTTTTGATATTCAGAGAATAAATGATTTATCATCTGTTTCTATTTTGGATTAACGGTGAAATGCAGTTTTGATTCAGATTCTGATTTATGCTGATAATTATGTTGTTGTTAAATATCAAAGGTGGTATTAGTACAGATGATTGGGGTTGACTTCAGTATGGAATGTTGTTAGCATCAAAGTTCGTATTGATATCTAATTTGATATGACAACAAAATAAGTATTAATCTCAAGAGTTTGGTTTTGAGTAAAGTTTATGATTCAATCCATAATCATTGTTTCATGTTATTGTGGTTTATGATATTTCCGTAAACACTGTTTTACGAGTTTTATTCTCGTTATGATTCAAAGTATTGCTGAAGCACGTCGCTGGAAAATATAAAAAGGGTTTTTGAATACAATTAAGGAATCAATTTTGGGGTTCCACTACTATAATTTTATGATTCAGCAATTATGATTTTTAAATGTTTTGCGCTGATGCAGATGTCGGTTTTATATCAAAACGACCATATATATGTTATAATTAACTTGCTGAGCATTTCTTTCGCTCATACTTGCCTGTTTTCAAATTTAACCTCCAGTGAGGATTAGCTTGCTGTTTAGCCGCGTAATTCGAGGAAGCAAGAAGAAGCTCTTGGAAGGTGGTTGGTCCAGGGTTTGCGGACTAGTGTAAGTTTTATTGTGTAAAGTTATTTATATTAGATTATATAGTTGTATATTTTATTTGGGCCTAGTATACTTCATTTCGAAGTTATACTAGTGGGTTTAGTTTTGAGTTGGAATTTAGTGAAAAGAGTTTTAAAAGAAAGTGAAAAATTTATTTGTGGAATTTGGAATTCTTGTTTCTAGAACTGTAACCTTAAAAGATCTTGGAGTAGTTTGGGGTCATTTATGATAATTATCTTCCGCTGGCATTTATTTATTGATTAAACAGGTTGATTTAGATTGAGGTTTCATCGTGACGACCAAATCCTCTGACCCCGGATTTGGGGGCGTTACATCATCAGTGGGAGAGTCCATGAGAAAAGTTCAGCATCTCTTATGAGTATTGTGCAGGGAGCTAAGGAATCTTTGAGAGATTACCTGAATCATTTTACAAAGGAGGCTTTAAAAGTCCCAGACCTTGATGATAATGTAGCCATGATAGCACTGCAACAAGGAACTAGGGATGAGTTTTTCAAGATGTCCTTGGCCAAACGTCCCCCTGAAAGCATGTTGCAGCTCCAAGAGAGGGCAGGGAAGTATATCAAGGTTGAAGAAAGCAAGAGGAAGACCGTAGTAAGTAATGATCCCACTGGAGGCAAGAAGCGAAAAACTGATCTGGAGTATATCGCTAAGGACAAGTATCCTAGAACCGAACAAAACCCTGATTCAACCCCCAAGAAGGGAGGACCTGGGCAAAAGTTCACCGAATACGCTAAGCTGAATGCTCCTAGAAGCCAGATCTTGATGGAAATCGAGAAAGATCGAGATATTCGTTGGCCTAAGCCCTTGAAGGCTGATCCCGCCAAGCTAGATAAGAGCAAGTATTGCAGATTCCACAAAGATGTTGGCCATGACACCGATGTGTGTAGGCAATTGAAAGACGAAATTGAGTTTTTGATTCGAAAAGGAAGATTGAACAAGTATACTGGAGAAGGAGGGGACAGGAATAATAATGGAAGGAAGAACTTTGAAGATCGTAGGAGGGACCAAGACGATCAGGAGCGGAATCCCCAACCTAGAGGGCCGGTTATAAATGCAATTTTTGGAGGGCCGCGACCTCGAGGGCCTGTGATAAACACGATCTTTGGAGGTCCAACTGCTGCTGGATTGTCCAAAAATTCCAGAAAGGCATATACTAGAGAGGTTATGCATATTGTTGGAGAAGCCCCGAAGAGGGCCAGGACAGAAGTAACATTGGCTTTTGATGATTCTGACCTAGAGGGTGTAAAGTTTCCTCATGACGACCCGCTGGTCATAACACCAATAATAGGAAATAGCCCGGTTAAGAGGGTCCTTGTGGATAATGGCGCTTCTGTGGATATATTGCTTCACGATGCCTGATAGGGATAAATAAGTCCTGATTTTATAATTAATGGGCTGCTAGGCCCAATAATAAGATGTATGATATTCAGACCAGAAAGGTTAAGCCTGATGGACCAGATCAGGCCTGGTGGAATAAAAAAGGCCCAAAAGCCCTGATTATTAATTAATTTCGTAATTAATTAATAAGGGAAAAATCAGCTATTGAGAAGAGTCCCGATAAGGATATAAATCCTTATAGATTAGCCTCAAGAGGACCTAAAAGGATAAGGAATCAGCTTCCTACTTCCTAGGACTCCTAAGTCTATCCTAATTCAGAGGCTTGTCCATCAAGTCTCCTATACCAAGTCCAATTCAAGGACTCCCACATCTATATAAGGGGCCTCACCCCACAAATCAGAACTACGTTTTTTGACTTGATCTTTGGCAATCAGCAAGGTACGTAGGCATCTTGTTAAGGCATATTGAGTCAAGAAACACAAGAGCAGTCAAATTGAGCCTTGAAGCTCACGTTCCTTAGTACTAAATACAACAATTATATATATATATATTAGTTTTTTATCCTTAACATTTGGCGCCGTCTGTGGGAAAAATCAACAACAACCATGGCGAGAACATGGAGAACAATTGGAGTTATAGAGGAAGGAACACCATCAGAGACAACCCAGGTGATTTCATCAACCGTGGAGGTTCCTCCCCATTCAACTTATGCATCTACTTAGGAGGAAGCCCAGACAGGGGCAACTCAACCCCAGCTACAAGGGACAACTCCCCCGATTCAAGGTACGAATCCTCAAGTTCAACAAATACATATACCTGTGAATTCTCGACCCGTCGGGTATGAATATTCAACTATTGTTACTACTAACCCCCCTTATGGGATGCCCCTTCACCCTGAGGTTGGAGGAAGCGGATATGCTGGGCGAAGCGAAGCACTAGGGCGGTCGCCCCCCTATATACGAGGTTTGGGTCCTATCCCTGAGGATCGGGAATTTTCTGGTCCATACACTAAGAGAGACTCCGAATCTTCGGATGATGAAGTGGCCCCGAGAAGGAGGCGTCCTGGAAAAGAGCCAATGGCCGATGGAAGGCAACGCCCCCAAAGCACCCCAGGGGCGAATCCCCAAGTAGTGCAGGAAAGGATCAGGGCTCATGAGGCTGAAATCCAAAGGCTGAGGCGTGATTTGGAGGCTCACCAGGCCACCAGACCCCACATACCTCCTAGGGGGAGAAATCCTCCTCCTATCATAGACCTGGATGGTCCGGTAAGAAGAAGGGCTGCTGTCCCAAGAACTGATCCAAGCAATCTCCTTCCCCTTGGAGATCCTGACGATCCAACTCCACCCTTCACAGAAGAGATAATGAATGCCCATATCTCAAGGAAATTCAAGATGCCCACTATCAAAGCCTATGATGGCACGGGAGACCCCGCTAATCATGTTAGGACATTCTCTAATGCACTGCTGCTGCAACCCGTGAATGATGCTATAAAATGTCGGGCCTTCCCTCAAACCCTGTCGGGTATGGCTCAAAGTTGGTACAGTCGCCTACCCCCAAATTCTATTGGATCGTTCAGAGAATTAAGTCAGGCTTTTATTAAGCAATTCATCAGTGGAAGAGTCCATGAGAAAAGTTCAGCATCTCTTATGAGTCTTGTGCAGGGAGCTAAGGAATCCTTGAGGGATTACCTGAATCGTTTTACAAAGGAGGCTTTAAAAGTCCCAGACCTTCATGATAAGGTAGCCATGATAGCACTGCAACAAGGAACTAGGGATGAGTTTTTCAAGATGTCCTTGGCCTAACGTCCCCCAGAAAACATGTTGCAACTCCAAGAAAGGGCAGGGAAGTATATCAAGGTTGAAGAAAGCATGAGGAAGACCGTAGTAAGTAATGAGCCCACTGGAGGCAAGAAACGAAAAACTGATTTGGAGTATATCTCTAAGGACAAATATCCTAGAACCGAACAAAACCCTGATTCAACCCCCAAGAAGGGTGGACCTGGGCAAAAGTTCACTGAATACGCTAAGCTGAATGCTCCCAGAAGTCAGATTTTGATGGAGATTGAGAAAGACAGAGATATTCGCTAGCCTAAGCCCTTGAAGGCTGATCCCGCCAAGCTAGATAAGGGCAAGTATTGCAGGTTTCACAAAGATGTTGGCCATGACACCGATGAGTGTAGGCAATTGAAAGATGAAATTGAGTTTTTGATTCGAAAAGGAAGATTGAACAAGTATACTGGAGATGGAGGGGACAGAAATAATAATGGAAGGAAGAACTTTGAAGATCGTAGGAGAGACCAAGACGATCAGGGGCGGAATCCCCAACCTAGAGGGCCAGTTATAAATGCAATTTTTGGAGGACCGCGACGCCCTCGAGGGCCAGTGATAAACACGATCTTTGGAGGTCCAACTGCTGCTGGATTGTCCAAAAATTCCAGAAAGGCATATACTAGGGAGGTTATGCATATTATTGGAGAACTCCGAAGAGGGCCAGGACAGAAGTAACATTGACTTTTGATGATTCCGACCTAGAGGGTGTGAAGTTTCCCCATGACGACCCGCTGGTCATAACACCGATAATAGGAAATAGCCCGGTTAAGAGGGTCCTTGTGGATAATGGTGCTTCTGTGGATATCTTGCTCCACGACACCTTTCTAAGAATGGGGTATAACGACTCCCAGTTGACACCAACCGACATGCCGATATATGGATTTGCTGGAGTAGAATGTCCTGTGGAAGGGATAATCAAATTGCCAACCACCATAGGTACGGAACCAAGGCAAGCAACGCAGATGCTGGATTTCGTGGTGGTAAAGGCTAGTTCAACTTATAATGCTATCATGGGGAGAACAGGGATACATGTCTTTAAGGCAGTCCCCTCTTCCTACCATTCAGTCATGAAGTTTCCCACCCGAAACGGGATTGGAGAAGAGAGAGGAGATCAAAAAATGGCTAGAAGCTGTTATGTGGCCTCTTTGAGGGCAGATGGAGTCGGGGGGCAGGTTCTTCCTATTGAAGATATGGATGTTCGAGAAAATTATGAGAATAGAGGAAGGCCAGCAGAAGAATTGGTTTCGGTTCCTTTAGATCCCGAGAATCCTGAGAGGATGACTTTCATTGAAGCCACATTAGAGGAGCCTCTTAGAGGGAAGTTAGTGAAATTTTTACAAGAAAATAGTGATGTGTTTGCATGGTCAGCAGCTGATATGCCAGGCATAGACCCTGAGTTAATTACTCACAAGCTAAACGTGGATCCAAGCCGAAAGACAGTGAAACAAAAGAAAAGAAATTTTGCCCCGAAAAGACAAGAGGCTATAAAACAGGAAGTAGAAAAGCTCTTAGAGGCTGGTTTCATTGAGGAGATTCAATTTCCGGAGTGGTTAGCAAACCCTGTAACGGTGAAGAAGGCTAATGGAAAGTGGAGGATGTGTATAGACTTCACTGATCTGAATGATGCATGCCCCAAAGACTGTTTCCCGCTGCCTAGAATTGATACTTTGATTGATGCCACTGCTGGACATGAGATGCTGAGTTTCATGGATGGATTTAGCGGATACAATCAGATCAAAATGCATAAGAATGACATTCCAAAGGTATCATTTATCACTGACTTTGGTGTTTATTGTTATCTTGTTATGGCGTTTGGTCTCAAGAATGCAGGAGCCACCTATCAGAGGTTGGTGAATAAAATTTTTAAGGATCTTATTGGGAAGACTATGGAAGTCTATGTTGATGACATGCTAGTCAAGAGTCTAGTAAAGACTGATCATATAACCCATTTGAGGGAAGCTTTTGAGGTCCTAAGGTACCACAAGATGATGTTGAATCCAACGAAGTGTGCTTTCGGAGTAGGATCGGGAAGATCGGGAAAATTCTTGGGATTGATGGTCTCAAAGAGGGGAATTGAGGCCAACCCCGATAAAATAAAGGCAATCCTGGATATGGAGCCACCAAAAACTGTCAAGGATGTACAGAAGCTCACAGGAAGGGTTGCGGCGCTTGGACGATTCATCTCCAAGTCAGGAGATAAGTGGTTGTCATTCTTCAAGTCATTAAAGAACATTAAAGACTTTGTATGGAGTGAGGAAAATCAGAAGGCATTTGAAGAGTTAAAGAAGTATATGGGCCAGGCCCCGTTATTGGCCAAGCCAGTTCTGAGTGAAGTTTTATTCTTGTACTTGGCTGTTTCAGAAAGCGCCTTGAGCGCGGTGTTGGTTAAGGAGGAACTGAAAGTCCAGAAACCCGTATACTATGTCAGAAAAATCTTGCATGGTGCAGAGTTGAATTATTCAACTATTGAGAAATTCGCTTTAGCCTTGGTAATGGATTCAAGAAAGCTGCGTCCTTATTTTCAAGCTCACCAGATTGAAGTGCTAACAAATCAGCCGCTGAGAAACATCATTCACAGTCCCAAGGCAAGTGGGAGACTGATTAAGTGGGCAATAGAGTTGGGAGAGTTCGATCTCAAGTATAAGCCATGTACGGCCATAAAAGCCCAGGCACTAGCTGACTTCGTGGTGGAATGTACCATACCCAACCAAGAAGTCGGGGGGCAGGAAGATACCATACCTCAAGACAAGGGAGTCGATAATGGGGACAAGGAGAAAGAATATTGGGTTCTCTATTTTGATGGAGCATCAAAAACAAATTCCAGTGGAGCAGGGTTGGTTTTGCAAAGCCCTGATGGATTCCTAATTGAGTATGCTATGAAGCTAGACTTCCCAACCACAAACAATGAAGCAGAGTATGAAGCCCTGATTGCTGGCCTTGGTCTAGCTGGGACACTTAGAGTCAAAAACTTAAAGGTCCGTGGAGACTCGAAGCTGATCATATCCCAGGTAAAGGGAGAATTTGAGGCAAGGGATGATACGATGGCTAAGTATGTTCGCCTAGTAAGGGCTGTGATGACCCAATTTAATGAATGCCATGTTGAACACATTCCAAGGGAAGAAAATGCTAAAGCAGATGCGCTATCAAAGTTCGCTTCGTCTGAGATTGAAGAAAGTTCAGGAAGTGTGTACTTCCGTGTTTTGAAGATACGGAGCATAGATGTTAAGCTTGTGGCTCCCATAGGCTTGGGGACGTCATGGATTGATCCCATCAAGGCTCACATTCAGACCGGTTGGTTGCCAAGTGATACAACTGAGGCACGGAAGTTAACTATTCGAGCACTAAGGTACTCCTTGATAGATGGAATTCTGTATAAGAGATCTTTCGTGGTTCCTTACTTGAGGTGTCTCAGGCCCGACGAGGCACGCTTGGCTCTTGAGGAAGTGCATGAAGGTATTTGTGGGTAGCACTTGGGGGGCAGGGCCTTGGCTCATAAGATAACCCGTTTAGGCTTCTATTGGCCAGAAATGATGGCTGATGCCAAAGAATATGTAAAGAGGTGTGATCGCTGTCAAAAGCATGCACCAGTTGTTAGACAACCCCCCGAGATGCTGACCTCAATCAACTCACCTATTCCCTTTGCCTTGTGGGGGATGGATATTCTAGGGCCTTTTCCTATGGTCACGGCACAAAGGAAATTTCTGATTGTAGCCATTGATTATTTCACCAAGTGGATCAAAGCCAAACCCTTGGCCAAAATCACTACTAAGCAGGTTGCACAATTCCTGTGGGAAAACATTATGTGCCGATATGGAATTCCCCGTATCCTCGTCACTGACAATGGAACATAATTCAATAATGAGGAATTCAAGAAGTATTGTGAAGAAAATGAAATTGAGTTACGATTCACCTCTGTGGCTCACCCGCAAGCCAATGGCCAAGCAGAGGTAGCAAATCGGATAATCCTGGATGGACTAAAGAAGAGGATCGAGAAGTCAAGAAATAATTGGGTAGATGAGATACTTCCAATATTATGGGCCTACAGGACTACCTGTAGAGTCACGACAGGAGCAACTCCCTTCATGTTGGCATATGGGGCAGAAGCAGTAGTTCCAGTAGAGATATCACATTCCTCTCCAAGGATTCAGGCTTTCAATGCAGAAGAAAATGAGGAAGGGCAAAGGTTAGCCCTGGATCTAATCGATGAAGTGCGAGATAGGGCACATGCAAAGATAGTAGAATATCAGAAAAAGGCTTCATTCTACTATAACCTAAGGGTTAAAGAAAGGTTTTTTAAACAAGGCGATCTAGTCTTGAGGAAGATAGAAGCATCTGGTGTAGGACAAAAAGGGAAGCTTGCCCCGAATTGGGAAGGGCCGTACAGAGTCAAGAGTGTTCAAGGTAGAGGAACCTACAAGCTAGAGACTATGGATGGTTTTGAAGTCCCGAGAACTTGGCATGCACAAAACCTGAAGGTTTACTATGTGTAGGGCAGCCGGATACGATTCTCACTCGTCAGGATGGCGAGTAGGTTGAAAAGCACCTTGAAGCTTTGCTTGCTTAGGATTTATATGTTTTAGTTGTATTACGAAGTTTATTAAGACTTGTGTAAGGGACGAATCCCAGACAATTTTATGAAATTCATGAATTCTTCAAAGTATGTTTGTGGCCTAACGAATAAAAACCAAATGCATGGATGCAAGCATAAAAGGTGATAAAATAAGATCAGATAAATATTACAAGAAATTTGATAAAAAAAAAGGTCTCGAAAATAAAACAAGCCACGCAGGGCTGAAAAAGCTCTAAGAAGCTGAGGTGCCCTCAGCATCCATATCATCATCCTCTCCACTCTCGCTGGATGTCTCTGTCGTCTCGGAGGAGGAGGAAGAGCTGTCGTCCTCAGCAGGTCTGGAAGAAGACTCGGGAAGAGGAAGGAGTGGATCCTGAGGAACATGGTCCGAGACAACTACTCGGGTATGAAACCTCTGTAGCAAAGCCTCGTCATCAGGGCAGATGTAGTCCGCCGGGTTAATATCAGGACAAGCCTCGTTCACGGTCCCAAGGGCCGTGTCCCAACCAGTCCTAAAAAACCCGGGAAAGACTGAATCATCCCTAATCCTCATGGATTGGGAAAACTCCTCCAAGTCTAAATAGTTGTCTATAGCTTTATCCTTCTCCGCCCGAAGTACCACCAGCTCGGCGTTAGACTCGCCGAGTTCTTCCTCCTTGCGCTTGAGCTTCTTCTCAGGGTAGCATACTTCTTCTGTTGCCTCCTGAGGGCATTATCGGCCTTATCAGAAGCCCGCTTCCACGATTCGGCTTGCCTCACAGTGCCTTGAAAGTAGGCGTTAGACTGGAACAAAGCAATTAACAAAGTATAAGGCAAGAAAATGCTACAAGAACGAAAAATAAGTTCAAAAAAGAGAAGGCATACCGAAGCCAGAGACTGAGCTCCCATGAGCTTAATCCTCTCAAGATCAGGGGTGGCCATCACATCAGTAAAGTCCTTGGGAGTCACGCTATGGTAGGACCAATCCCAAGCATGTTTCGTGGAACCAACTACGGTGTCCCCTCGGCGGAATCCCCAGAGAGGCTGAAAGGCGCCTGTGGCAGCAGCAGTAGGGGCAGCAGCAGTGATAGGAGCGCCATGGCCTCCAGCTCCTTCAGTGAAGCCTCCCCTATAGGCTCTTTGTGTTTCTTCAAAAAGATAGGCTTCGTGGCCTTTCCCCGGGTGTCTAGGCCTGCGAGCCGAGCTTTCTTCATCGTAGCTGTTTCCTCAACCAAAGGAACATTGTCCTCGTTAATCTCCTTAGCAGCTGAAACAAAGCAAAGGACAAAATAAGTGATGTTAATAATGCATGAAATGAAGTAAAATTGAGAAGGGAAGAAAAATACCCTGTTGAGAAACAGAGGATAGTCCCACATAAATCAGGGAAAACTCCTCTAAGAGAGTCCAGCTGGTGGTGGTGCCATCATCCTGAGTAAGCCCATTATAAATAATAGTTTCTTCAGGAGTTAAGTGAATGGATTTGAGGCTACCATCACTGACCTTCCCGAAGGAAGATCGAAAAAGTGTGCCCCAGTCACCATTCTCCCAACGTAACCCAACGAAACTATTCCTCCAATTTTGATTATTATCAGGAATAGAGGCGCTGTTAAAGATATGTTTGCTTTTGGGCCTTTGCTTGACATAGACCTAGCCACAGATATTGGAAGAACTATTATAACACTGAAAGACCTTCCTAAAAATGACTACAGAAAGAGGAAAGCCCTCCCTAAGACAACAAACCATAAGCATAGAATATTCCTCCAGGCGTTTGGAGGAAGCTGACACTTGTTAATTTGTAAATCAGCCAAAAGATGAGGAATAAAAGGATGGAAAGGAAACCTAAGCCCAGCATTAAGGGCATCTGTGTAAATGAAGAGAGTGTCGGGTCTCTAGTGGCAAGTACGGTCACCACCAGAGACTGGAACTAATCTAAAAGGAGGAAGGACGTTATAACGAGCATTTAGTTTATTGAAATCAATGTTGTGCCAAGTGTTACAATGATTAAAAGAATCGAGATGTGCAGTAGAGGGATATTCATCCCCCCTAGTGTTAATCATATCGATTAAAGACATGTACGAAGAACGGATCTCGATATCCTTACCTCGTTTTGAAGCCGAGGCAATCTTCGCCGCTCTCTCGGAATTCTTGTCAGCCATTAGTAAAGCCTAGAAAACCTGAAAGTCTTGAAGGGAGGAGTGGCCAAAAAAACTAAAGGAAGAGAAGAGGGAGAAATTTGTAGGATGAGTGGAGAAGTGAAATGAGAGGTGTGAGGAAACACACTCTCATCCCACCTTTTTATAGCCAAGAAGAAGGGGATTTGGGCCTCAAAAAAGCCCATTTGAGCCCAAAAATAAGAAGGTTCTGGAATTATCCAGAAAATTCCTGGAAAAATTAAGAGAAACTTGAATTTTTTTAAGGATTCTGGAAGAATCCAGAATAACCTTAGAAGAGTTTGGAATTTGGGCTCAGAAATGAGGCCCAATTCTAGAAAAATCTTGAAAAAACCCAAGGCCCAGTACCAAGGCCCAAATACAAAAAGCCCTATTTGAGGCCCAAATGATTTTTAAAAAAACCCAAGTCTTCAGGCCCAGGATTAATAAAAATAGTGGGCCCCAAGGTCAGCCCAATAAAACCAGCCCAGAAAAGGGCCCAATTAGTTAAAAATACAAAACCCAGTTGAAATGGGCCCAAGTTATAAACCAAAAAAGGAGATGGCCCAAAAGAATACAGCCCAGGTTTAAGGGCCCAAATCCAAATTACAGAAATATATGCAAGAAATTAATTCAAGACCAATTCGACCAGGAAACACGAAGGAATCCTGATCGAAGCTCCTGAGGTCGAAATCTTGTCGATCAGGGCTGGAAAATAAGCTTAATTCGACCTGAATTAAGACTCATTCGACTAGAAATCAAGAGAAGATCCTGATCGAGTGGATCCTTCCCGAATTTCTGTCGACCTAGGCAACTAAGGGAAGTTAATTCGGTCAAAACTAGGGCTCCTGACCGAAATTCCTGACCGAAATTAAAATTTCCTACTCGAAAAAAAAAATATATATATATATAGGAAAAAATCCTGGCCGAAATTCGACCAGGATTCTTGCTCGAACCCATCCTCCTTGAAATACCGTCGACCAGGGCTGAATGAAGGATAATTCGACCAGGATCCTGGTCAAAATTTTTATATAAAAAAAAATCCAGAAAAATAGGAAAAATTCCTTAAATATTTTCTGAAAAATGTTAATATTTTCAGAAATAAGGAATAAATCCAGAAAACTAAAGGATAAATCCCAGAAATTAGGGAAAAAATCCAGAAAAATAGGAAAAATTCCTTAAATATTTTCTGAAAAATGTTAATATTTTCAGAAATAAGGAATAAATCCATAAAATTAAAGGATAAATCCCAGAAATTAGGGGGAAAATCCAGAAAAATAGGAAAAATTCCTTAAATATTTTCTGAAAAATGTTAATATTTTCAGAAATAAGGAATAAATCCAGAAAATTAAAGGATAAATCCCAGAAAATTAGGGAAAAATCCCAGAAAATTAGGGAAAATCCCAGAAAATTAGGGAAAAATTCCTGGAAATTAAGGAAGATTCATTGTAAATGTGTAGGTCGCTCCACACTTTACGCAAAATGAAACCCTATAAGGGAACGAATAAATTTAACTTCTGCGAAACCTAATCAATGTTTCCCAAAAGTTGGGGGGCAAATGATAGGGATAAATAAGTCCTGATTTTATAATTAATGGGCTGCTAGGCCCAATAATAAGATGTATGATATTCAGACCAGAAAGGTTAAGCCTGATGGACCAGATCAGGCCTGGTGGAATAAAAAAGGCCCAAAGCCCTGATTATTAATTAATTTCGTAATTAATTAATAAGGGAAAAATCAGCTATTGAGAAGAGTCCCGATAAGGATATAAATCCTTATAGATTAGCCTCAAGGGGACCTAAAAGGATAAGGAATCAGCTTCCTACTTCCTAGGACTCCTAAGTCTATCCTAATTCAGAGGCTTGTCCACCAAGTCTCCTATACCAAGTCCAATTCAAGGACTCCCACATCTATATAAGGGGCCTCACCCCACAAATCAGAACTACGTTTTTTGACATGATCCTTGGCAATCAGCAAGGTACGTAGGCATCTTGTTAAGGCAGATTGAGTCACGAAACACAAGAGCAGTCAAATCGAGCCTTGAAGCTCACGTTCCTTAGTACTAAATACAGCAATTATATATATATTAATTTTTTATCCATAACAACGCCTTTCTAAGGATGGGGTATAACGACTCCCAGTTGACACTAACCGACATGCCGATATATGGATTTGCTGGAGTAGAATGTCCTGTGGAAGGGATAATCAAATTGCCAACCACCATAGGAACGGAACCAAGGTAAGCAACGCAGATGTTGGATTTCGTGGTGGTAAAGGCTAGTTCAACTTATAATGCTATCATGGGGAGAACAGGGATACATGCCTTTAAGGCAGTCCCCTCTTCCTACCATTCAGTTATGAAGTTTCCCACCCGAAACGGGATTGGAGAAGAGAGAGGAGATCAAAAAATGGCTAGAAGCTGTTATGTGGCCTCTTTGAGGGCAGATGGAGTCGGTGGGGCAGGTTCTTCCTATTGAAGATATGGATGTCCGAGAAAATGAGGAGAAGAGAGGAAAGCCAGCAGAATACTTGGTTTCAGTTCCTTTAGACCCCGAGAATCCTGAGAGGATGACTTTCATTGGAGCCACACTAGAGGAGCCCCTTAGAGGGAAGTTGGTGAAATTTTTGCAAGAAAATAGTGATGTATTTACATGGTCAGCAGCTGATATGCCAGGCATAGACCCGGAGCTGATTACTCACAAGCTAAACGTGGATCCAAGCCGGAAGACAGTGAAACAAAAGAAAAGAAATTTTTCCCCGAAAAGACAAGAGGCTATAAAACAGGAAGTAGAAAAGCTCTTAGAGGCTGGTTTCATTGAGCAGATTCAATTTCCGGAGTGGTTAGCAAACCCTGTCATGGTGAAGAAGGCTAATGGAAAGTGGAGGATGTGTATAGACTTCACTGATCTGAATGATGCATGCCCTAAAGACTATGTTCCATTGCCAAGGATTGATACTTTGATTGATGCCACTGCTGGGCATGAGATGCTGAGTTTCATGAATGGATTTAGCGGATATAATCAGATTAAGATGCACAAGGATGACATTCCAAAGGTATCATTTATCACTGACTTTGGTGTTTATTGTTATCTTGTTATGGCATTTGGTCTTAAGAATGCGGGAGCCACCTATCAAAGGTTGGTAAATAAAATTTTTAAGGATCTTATTGGTAAGACTATGGAAGTCTATGTTGATGACATGTTAGTCAAGAGTCTAGTAAAGACTGATCATATAACCCACTTGAGGGAAGCTTTTGAGGTCCTGAGGTACCACAAGATGATGTTGAATCCTACGAAGTGTGCTTTCGGAGTAGGATCTGGAAAATTCTTGGGATTGATGGTCTCAAAGAGAGGAATTGAGGCTAACCCCGATAAAATAAAGGCAATCCTGGACATGAAACCACCAAAAACTGTCGAGGATGCTCAGAAGCTCACAGGAAGGGTCGCTGCGCTAGGACGATTCATCTCCAAGCCAGGAGACAAGTGCTTGTCATTCTTCAAGTCACTAAAGAACATCAAAGATTTGTATGGAATGAGGAAAACCAAAAGGCATTTGAAGAGTTAAAGAAGTATATGGCTCAGGCCCCGTTGTTGGCCAAACCATCTTTGAATGAAGTTTTATTCTTGTACTTGGCTATTTCAACGAGCGCCTTGAGCGCGGTGTTGGTTAAGGAGGAACTGAAAGTCCAGAAACCCGTATACTATGTCAGCAAAATTTTGCATGGTGCTGAGTTGAATTATTCAACTATTGAGAAATTCGCTTTAGCCTTGGTAATGGCTTCGAGAAAGCTGCGTCCTTATTTTCAGGCTCATCAGATTGAGGTGCTAACAAATCAGCCCCTGAGAAATATCATTCACAGTCCCAAGGCAAGTGGGAGATTGATTAAGTTGGCAATAGAGCTGGGAGAGTTCGATCTCAAGTATAAGCCACGTACGGCAATAAAAGCCCAGGCACTAGCTGACTTCGTGGTGGAATGTACCATACCCAACCAAGAAGTCGGGGGGCAGGAAGATACCATACCTCAAGACAAGGGAGTCGATAATGGGGGCAAAAAGAAGGATGATAAAGGAAAAGAATATTGGGTTCTCTATTTTGATGGAGCATCAAAAACAAACTCCAGTGGAGCAGGATTGGTTTTGCAAAGCCCTGATGGGTGCTTAATTGAGTATGCTATGAAGCTAAATTTCCCAACCACAAACAATGAGGCAGAATATGAAGCCCTGATAGCTGGCCTTGGTCTAGCTGGGACACTTAGAGTCAAAGACTTAAAGGTCCGTGGAGACTCGAAGCTGATCATATCCCAGGTAAAGGGAGAATTTGAGGAAAGGGATGATAAGATGGCTAAGTATGTCCGACTAGTAAGGGTTGTGATGACCCAATTTAATGAATGCCATGTTGAACACATTCCAAGGGAAGAAAATTCTAAGGCAGATGCGCTATCAAAGTTTGCTTTATCTGAGATAGAAGAAAGTTTGGGAAGTGTGTACTTTCGTGTTTTGAAGACACGAAGCATATATGTTAAGCTTGTGGCTCCCATAGGCCTGGGGACGTCATGGATTGATCCTATCAAGGCTCATATTCAAACCGGTTGGTTGCCAAGCGATGCAACTGAAGCACGAAAGTTAACTGTTCGAGCACTAAGGTACTCTTTGATAGATGGGATTCTTTACAAAAGATCTTTCGTGGTTCCTTACTTGAGGTGTCTCAGGCCCGATGAGGCACGCTTGGCTCTTGAAGAAGTACATGAAGGTATTTGTGGACAACACTTGGGGGGCAGGGCCTTGGCTCATAAGATAACTCGTCTAGGCTTTTATTGGCCAGAAATGATGGCTGATGCCAAAGAATATGTGAAGAAGTGTGACCGCTGTCAGAAGCATGCACCTGTTGTTAGACAACCTCCCGAGATGCTGACATCTATCAACTCGCCCATTCCCTTTGCTATGTGGGGGATGGATATTCTGGGGCCTTTTCCTATGGCCATGGCACAAAGGAAGTTTTTGATTGTAGCCATTGATTATTTCACCAAGTGGATTGAAGCCAAACCCTTGGCCAAAATCACGACTAAGCAGGTTGCACAATTCCTGTGGGAAAACATTATGTGCTGATATGGAATTCCCCGTATCCTCGTCACTGACAATGGAACACAATTCAACAATGAGGAATTCAAGAAGTATTGTGAAGAAAATGAAATTGAGTTACGGTTCACCTCTGTGGCTCACCCACAAGCCAATGGGCAAGCGGAAGTAGCAAATCGAATAATCTTGGATGGACTAAAGAAGAGGATCGAGAAGTCAAGAAATAATTGGGTGGATGAGATACTTCCCATATTATGGGCCTATAGGACTACCTGTAGAGTCACGATAGGAGCAACTCCTTTCATGTTGACATATGGGGCAGAAGCAGTAGTTCCCGTGGAGATATCACATTCCTCGCCAAGGATTCAGGCTTTCAATGCTGAGGAAAATGAGGAAGGACAAAGGTTAGCTCTGGACTTAATTGACGAAGTACGAGATGGGGCACATGCAAAGATAGTAGAGTATCAGAAGAAGGCTTCATTCCCCAGGCCTACAAGCTAGAGACTATAGATGGTTTCGAAGTCCCGAGAACTTGGCATGCACAAAACCTGAAGGTTTACTATGTGTAGGGCAGTTAGATACGATTCTCACTTGTCAAGATGGCGAGTAGGTTGAAAAGCACCTTAAAGCTTTGCTTGCTTAGGATTTATATGTTCTAGTTTTATTTTGAAGTTTATTAAGACTTGTGTAAGGGACGAATCCCAGACAATGTATGAAAATTCATTAGTTCTTCAAAGAATGTTTATGGCCTAACAAGTAAAAACCAAATGCATGGATGCAAGCATAAAAGGTGATAAATAAAATAGATCTGATAAATATTACAAGAAGTTCGATAAATAAAGTCTCGAAAATAAGACAAGCCACGCAGGGCTGAAAAAGCTCTAAGGAGCTGAGGTACCCTCGGCATCCATATCATCGTCCTCTTCGCTCTCGCTGGATGTCTCTGTCATCTCGGAGGAGGAGGAAGAGCTATCGTCCTCAGTAGGTCTGGAAGAAGACTCGAGAGGAGGAAGGAGTGGATCCTGAGGAACATGATCTGAGACAACTACTCGGGTACGAAACCTCTGTAGCAAAGTCTCGTCATCAGGACAGACATAGTCCACCGGGTTAATATCAGGACAAGCCTCGTTCACGGTCCCAAGGGCCGTGTCCCAACCAGTCCTAAAAAACCCGGGAAAGACTGAATCATCCCTAATCCTCATGGATTGGGCAAACTCTTCCGAGTCCAGATAGTTGTCTATAGCTTTATCCTTCTCCGCCCGAAGTACCACTAGCTCAGCGTTGGACTCTCTGAGTTCTTCCTCCTTGCGCTTGAGCTTCTTCTCCAGGATAGCATACTTCTTCTGTTGCCTCCTAAGGGCATTCTCAGCCTTATCAGAAGCCCGCTTCCATGACTTCGCTTGCCTCACAGCGCCTTGGAAATAGGCGTTAGACTGAAACAAAGCAATCAACAAAGTATAAGGCAAGAAAATGCTATAAGAATGAAAGAAAAGTTCAAAAGAGAGAAGGCATACCGAAGCCAGAGACTGGGCTCCCATGAGCTTAATCCTCTCAAGGTCAGGGGTGGCCACCACGTCAGTAAAGTCCTTGGGAGTCACGCTATGATAGGACCAATCCCAAGCATGCTTCGTGGAACCAACCACGGTATCCCCTCGGTGGAATCCCCATAGAGGCTGAAAGGCACCTGTAGCAGCAGCAGCAGGGGCAGCAGCAGTGATAGGAGCATTATGGCCCTCAGCTCCTTCAGCTGAAGCCTCCCCCATAGGCTCCTTGTGCTTTCTCAAGAAGATAGGCTCTGTCACCTTTCCCCGGGTGTCTAGGCCTGCTAGCCGAGCTTTCTTCATCCTAGCAGTCTCTTCAACAGGAGGAACATTGTCCTCGTTAACCTCCTTAGCAGCTGCAAAACAAGGCAAAAAAAAACAAAATAAGTGATGTTAATAATGCATGAAATGAAATAAAGATGATAAGGGAAGAAAAATACCCTGTTGAGAAACAGAGGATAGTCCCACGTGAATGAGGGAGAACTCCTCTAAGAGAGTCCAGCTGGTAGTAGTGCCGTTGTCCTGAGTAAGCCCATTATAAATAATAGTTTCCTCAGGAGTTAAGTGAATGGATTTGAGGCTACCATCACTGACTTTCCCGAAGGAAGATCGGAAGAGTGTGCCCCAGTCACCATTCTCCCAGCGTAACCCAACGAAACTATTCCTCCAGTTTTGCTTGTTATCAGGAATGGAGGCGCTATTAAAGATGTGTTTACTTTTGGGCCTTTGCTTGACATAGACCCAGCCACAAATACTGGAAGAGCTATTATAGCACTGAAAGACCTTCCTAAAAACAGCTACAGAAAGAGGAAATCCCTCCCTAAGGCAGCAGACCATAAAACATAAAATGTTCCTCCAGGCGTTTGGAGGAAGCTGACACGGGTTGATTTGTAAATCAGCTAAAAGATGAGGAATAAAAGGGTGGAAAGGAAACCTAAGCCCAGCATTAAGGGCATCTGTATAAATAAAGAGAGTGTCGGGTCTCCAATGGCAAGTACGGTCACCACCAGAGACTGGAACTAATCTAAGAGGAGGAAGGACGTTATAACATGCATTTAGTTTATTGAAATCTATATTTTGCCAAGTATTACAATGATTAAAAGAATCAAGTTGTGCAGTAGAGGGATATTCATCCCCCCTAGTGTTAATCATATCGATTAAAGACATATACGAAGAACGGATCTCGATATCCTTACCTCGTTTTGAAGCCGAGGATATCTTGGCCGCCCTCTCGGAACTCTTGTCAGCCATTAGTAAAGCTGGGAAAAGCCTGGAAACTTTGAAAGGAAGAAGGCTGGAAACTAGGGGAGGAAGGTTGAGAGAGGAGGAAGTTGGAGAATTTTAGAAATGAGTGAAGTGCGAAGAGTGAAGAGTGTGAGTGAGAGCACACTCCCCCCCACCTTTATATAGGAGGAAAAGAGGATAATGGGCCTTAAAAAGCCCATTTGGGCCCAAAAGCTAGAAGGTTCTGGAATTATCCAGGAAATTCCTGGAAAATTCAAGAGAAAAAACTTGAGTTTTTGAAGAATCTGGAAGAATCCAGAAAAACCCCAGAAGAATTTGGAGTTTGGGCTTAGAAAAAAGGTCAGTTCAGAAATAGGGCCCAATTTTAGAAAAAATTAAGCCCAGCTAAGGGCCCAAGTGTTTAAAAAAGCCCTGTTTGAGGCCCAAATGGTGTTTAAGAAAAAAGGAGTGGAAAGGGAGCCCAGTTAAAACCATGGGCCAATTGCAAAGCCTAGCTGGACCAAGAAAAATGGGCCCAAAGTTTTTCTAATTGAAACCTAGAATTAAGGGTAGGCCCAATAAGAAAATAAGCCCAGTTACAATGGGCCCAGGTTTTAGCCCAACATTAAGAGCCTAAATACAAGTAGGTACAAATATATATATATATATACAATAATTGTTCCTGACCCATTCGACCAGAAAATATAAAGAAATCCTGGTCGAATAACTTGAGGTCGAAACCCTATCGATCAGGGTAAATAAAGGCCTTAATTCGACCATGACCAATTCGACCAGAAAGTGTGAAGAATTCTTGGTCGAAATCCTCGAGCTCGAAATATCGTCGACCTGGGCAACCAAAAGGGGGCTAATTCGGTCAAAAATGGAATCTTGACCGAAACAGTAGTTTCATACTCGAAAATTCCTGGTCGAAATATTTCAAAAAAAAAGGAAAAAACCTGGCCGAAATTCGACCAGGACTCCTGATCGAATGCATCCTCCTCGAAAAGCCTTCGACCAAGGCACAACAGAGGCTAATTCGACCAGGATCCTGGTCGAAAAGGATTCCTGGTCGAAATCTGTATAAAAAATAAAGAAGAAAAGAAAGAGAAAAAGAAAAAAGGAAAAAGGGGGGATAAAATGAAGGAAAAATTCTTGGAAAATTACAGAAAATTAAGGATAAATCCCAGAAAATTAGGGAAAAATCCAGAAATTAAGGATAAATCCCAGAAAATTAGGGAAAATCCAGAAATTAAGGATAAATCCCAAAAAATTAGGGGAAAATCCATAAAATTAAGGATAAATCCCAGAAAATTAGGGGAAAATCCAGAAATTAAGGATAAATCCCATAAAATTAGGGAAAAATCCAGAAATTAAGGGAAAAATCCAAAAAATTAGGGAAAAGTTCCTGGAAATTAAGATAATTCCTGAATTAAAGGAAAAATCGTTGTAAATGTGTAGGTCGCTCCACACTTTACGCAAAAATGAAACCCTGTAAGGGAATGAATAGACTTAACTTCTGCGAAACCTAATCAATGTTTCCCAAAAGTTGGGGGGCAAATGATAGGGATAAATAAATCCTGATTGTATAATTAAATATTGCATTAATTGTACAAGGTATGGGCTGCTAGGCCCGATAAGAAGATGTATGACATTCAGACCAGAAAGGTTAACATATCGATTAGGCCTGATGGACCAGATTAGGCCTGATGGAACAAAGAAGGCCCAAAAACCCTGATAATTTATTAATTTCGTAATTAATAAATAAGGGAGAAAACAGCTATTAAGGTAAGTCCTAATGAGGATATAAATCCTTGTAGATTGGCCTCCAAAGAACCTCATAGGATAAGGAATCAGCTTCCTACTCCCTAGGACTCCTAAGTCTATCCTAATTCAGAGACTTGACCACCAAGTCTCCTATACCAAGTCCAATTCAAGGACTCCCAACATCTATATAAGGGGTCTCACCCCACAGATCAGAACTATGTTTTTTGACTTGATCCTTGGCTATCAGCAAGGTACGTAGGCATCTTGTTAAGGCAGATTGAGTCACGAAACACAAGAGCAGTCAAAATCGAGCCTTGAAGCTCACGTTCCTTAGTATTAAATACAGCAATTATATATATTAGTTTTGATCCATAACACGCGGTCTCCTCTCCGATATTTTTATAAAATTGAAAAATTATTATTTTCACTTAAAATTTTATGGTAGTTATGAAACTCAGTTTACTACTCTCTGTAAAAATTTCATGATTCATGAACATTTTTAAGTTGATCCTTTTTATTTTCAAAGTTCGTAATTCGTAGCAGTTTTTTTTGCGCAAATCACTTTAGTAAAACGGCCATAACTTTCGATCCGTAAATCGGAATCAAGTGATTCAAGCGCCGAAACGATCCTTATAACATTGTCTATCATAATCAAGGGTTACTTTTCATGAAACTACAGTTTACATCTTCGGGATTTTCTGCAGAAACTTAAAGTTATGTTTTGTTCATTTTAGCGAGATTACGGTTACGATCAATGTTTCGTTTATGGCTTAAATCTTTATACTACCACCAAAAAGCAACATCTCATCACCACACTAACTCCTCTCAAGAACATCATATTCTTCAGGCAACAACAATAAACCTTAAATCTACTTAGCTAAACATCAGGATTACAATAATACTTCTACCAAAACTTGGTTTACAACTATGTTCTAAAAGAATCTTGAACTTAAATCTTAAGTAAGGTTGGGTCAAAGATTTATTCCTTTATTGAGATCTTGATATGTGTTCTTGATGATAGTGAAGACTTGGGAGAGCTTAGTATGGTTTTCGGAACCTAAAATAACCATTAAAATCAAGAAACAAAATACAAGTTACTATTCATACTATTCACTACCATCTTTCTTGATTTTATTTCACCCATCAAACCTTGATAAAAAGAACTTAAAGATTTATATTACCTTAGTTTAGATGGTATGAAGCTTGAGAATTAATGGGAGGATTTATCCATAGCTAGAGCTTGATGATTTGATTTTGATTTTCTTGTTTTCTTTGAAGGGCCGAATGAAGAAGAAGAAATGAGGGAGATAGAGTTTTTGTGTTGCTTCTTGGAATAATGCAAGTGATATCTTGTATTGATTTTTATTCTCTAGTTTATATCCTAGGATTTTATTTATGTTGGCAAATCTTGGACAAAAACTTGCAAGCCTTTGTAGTTTACAAGCTAAGCTAATTAGCTTAGCCCCTTTAGCTTACTATTTGCTAGCCCTTGGTTGATCATCCTATACCTTAGATCACTATTTGAAAAAGTAACCATGGTTATTTTTCTACCATGGTTAGTTAGTGTGTTACGTTTATTTAATAGTTTACGCGTTTGTTCGGTCGCTTAACGTTTTCGTAATACTTTCTCGTAAATGGTTCGCGACATAAATCCTTTCGTATTTATTCCCTATGTTTTGAATTATCATACTTGGATATAAATCTGTAGGGTTTTCAAAGTTCATTTTTTTTTAAAACTAATAGCGTTTACATACACTCATTTGGTACGTATAATCATAATATTAACTTCGAATCTTATGTTCTCATGCACAACATAGTGTGGGCTAAAATGTTTCCCCTGTATGTCAGGGTTACTATTCATTAAACATTTTTTACAAGGTCTCAAAAATTTGAGTTATTACAGGGATCAACATTGAAATGTGAAGAAGAACCAATATTGGACTTCTTAGATGCATCAAAAGCAGTCTTCAGCTGAGCTGTGTTGGGATCATCAGAATCACTGTCTTCATCAGAATCAGAGTTTTCCAAATGATTTGTGAATGTTCTTGTGTACTCTCGTCGAACATAAGATCATTAAAAACTGCATCCACCTTTGACAATACATCCTGATGAGCCTTCTTTTCTTGCATAAGTTTTTTAGAATCAGCGAGGATATCACCTTGAGCAAAATCAACAATTATTTGTGCAGCTTCTTTGTCTGCATCTTCCCTTTTAGAAGATGGTTCTCGTGTGACTGGATGTTTCTCAGTGTCTAAATCTCTTTGAGACTTAGGTTCTTGTGGACTAACATCCATAGCAGAGGACTGAGTCTTTTTCTTCTTCGGATGTACCTGACCACATCTTCATCTTTTCTTTTCTGGATACTCTTGGCAGTGTACTTGGGTTCATCAGTTTCTTTATTCACTGGAATCTTTTTTATCAGAGCACTAGCATCAGTAGTTGGCTCTTTAGTTCCAGTTGTGTCAACAGAGTCATCAGGAGTTGCTACTGTTGATTTCTTTATGTTCATTCTTGGTCCAATGGGTATCTAATCATCAGAGTCAGAATCATCTTGCATGATCAGTCTTCATTTCCGTACTGGAAAGATTTCTTCTTTCTTCTCACTCTCACTCAATGAGGCTTGTTGAGCTCTCTATTTAGAGTGAACAGATTTCTTAACCAGCCTTTTCTTTATTACAACTGAAGTGTTTTGGGAGACTTCAGAGGAGGTTAATTTAGGAGCTGGATTAGAGTTCTGTTTGGTAGAAGAAATGATTGGGTTAGAAACAAGATGGGTAGTTTCTTGTTCCACAACATCAGGAATTGTAACAGAGGTGCCAGCATCAGGATTTGCAGGCACTTATGCAAGAGTAGGTCTATTTTTCAATAGAAATTTCCTGACCCCTTGAGGCAGGAAGGGAAGTCCTGAAAACTTATTTTTTTAATCTCTTTTGATATGATCTGTAATAGCTTTCTCAGATATTTGAAATACAGGAAGCAATTCATCATTATCAAATTCAATATTAGGGCATAGATGATTAAAAATCAGTTGAAGAAATCTAGTATACCCTATGACACCTGATGCGTCTGTTCTTCTAGAAATTATGAATTGAAGAATTGTGTTACCATAGTCAAAATTACCAGAATGAAGAAGAGAATACCCAATTCTCAGAGAAGTGGAGGGAAGAACATCAAAATTTGTTGTCTTATTTGAGAAACATTTGCTGAAGCAATCAAAGAAGAAATTCCATTCCCTCTTTAACTTTGTTCTTGTCAATTTCCCAATTATTGTGATGTCACCTTTGTAGTTCAGAGTTCTGAGCATATCAAACAGCTGCTCAGTTGTGTAATTGTTAGAAGCACCATCACAGGCACGCAGTCTTAATGCTTGAACAAGAACATCAGCATCAACCTCAGACCTGTGTCCCTTAAATTCAAAAGAGAAACCAGTATTTGTTGTATTAACTAGAGCTGTATCCTATACCTGCATTACAACCCTGTAAGATACCTTAGTAGGATTTGTGAGAGCATATCCAATTCGACATTGGAGTAAGAAATCCTGTATATCATGAAAAGATTGAGGAAACTACTGATGTGTAAGTGGAGCCAAGTAGTTGTTGGTTCCAAAAGTGTTGTCATGAATAATGGTTGTTTGGCTGAAGAGGGGTGAAAGCTCAGAAGATGACATGATGTTTGTAAGTGTTGAGGAAAGATGTTCGTTAGATGTGAATATTGAGGTTGTGTGTATGATAATATGTGTCACAGAGTATCTTGTGCAAAAAGAAGTTTGCGAGGTTCAATTGTATGTAACACACTTGGAGAAGAAAGCTTGGTGAATTAGACTTTGAGGATAATTACTGAAAAATTGGAGTGGAAAGTGGAGTAATGTGTGGAATCAGCAACAAAGAACGCAATGCTCTTGTAGTAAAATGCTGTATGACTTTGTTCAACAGTTTATCCACTTTTAAATAGTAATTAAGAAAATAATCACATTTTCAGCATTAAATAATTCAGAAATCATTTTTTAATAATATTCTAAATAAAATAAGCTGACCTGTCATCAGTATTTGGTACCTCTTATCTGTCAGGATTTGAAATCAACAAGATTTGTCAATTCAAGTTCATCAGTGTTTGTTAAAACAACTCAAGCTTATAAAAAACCACAATTTTAATCTCAAGAATCATCCAAAGATAGATTTAAATAGTGTGATGTAGAGATTAATAGGCTACACTTAAGAACAAGAACATGCATACACAATTGAAGATCATAGATAGGTCTTGTAAGCAAAATAAAATTTCATTAATAATTCAAGAGAGTACATTTCATGAAATTTTTGATTACATGCAAAAGATTATTACAAGAAAGTCCTAGTCTAATTAGATGAACATCAACATCCTTGGTCTAAGAAGCCTGACAAAGCTGATGGTGAAGAAAAATGGTTGGAGGATGTTCAGTGTTTCTTCCTGCTTTCAACAAAGAGAACAACAAGACGAATGGCTCTTTTTTGCTGTTGAAGAGTGTGGAGATGAAGATCTTTTTGAAATCCCAGAAGATCATTTTTGATGACCTCTGGAAGTTGAATCCAGATGTCATTTGAAATGGCATTGATGTGATACGGAGTTTGCATTACATCATGAAAGATAGTCAGAATATTGGTGAAATGGTTGTAAAACCAGGTGAAATGCGCCATGTTTGATTAGAAAGAGATATGAGAAACAATGGTGAGGAGAGAGTTTTCTGTTTGAGTAGAAATGATTGAACTGAATAGAAATGATGGTTTAAATAACCAAAGAAATATCAAGGGACTTGGGGACTGATCAATTATTAAATGTAGAGTTAACTTAATGATTTAACCAAAAGATGTCTTGTTAAGGCGCGTTTCCCTAGGCTGATTTGCAATGATGACAATGATATATATATATATATTCATACATGCACAATTAGAAAATAAATTCACTTAATTCATCATGCATATAATAAAATACATCAAATATTCCTGGCTTAATATTTTGAACAGCATTTAGGACATATCAGGATTTGATCAATATACATCAGGATTTGATCAAATATAAATTGAAAAGAATTTATGTGTCCCAACTAACCGTACCAAGTTCATTGACAAGATTTGTAAATGTCGCTTCAGGTAATGGCTTCGTGAAGATATCAGCCCACTGCTGATCAGTAGAAACGAAATGAAGCTCAATTGTTCCTTCCATAACATGCTCTCTTATAAAGTGATATCTGATGCTGATATGTTTAGTAAGAGAGTGTTGCACTGGATTTCCTGTCATAGTAATAACACTTTGATTATCACAGTAAATAGGAATTTTTGAAAATGATAATCCATAGTCCATGAGCTGAATTCTCATCCATAACAACTGAGTACAACAACTCCCAGCTGCAATATATTCAGCCTCAGCAGTCGAAGTAGAAATAGATTTATATTTCTTACTGAACCATGAGAGTAATCTGCCTCCCAAAAACTAACAGCTCCCTGATGTACTCTTCCTGTCTATTTTGCATCCAGCAAAATCATCATCTGAATAACCACATAATGCAAAATCAGCTTCCCTTGCATACTAGAGACCAAGTGATACAGTACCCTTGAGGTATATGAAAATTCTCTTTACTGTAATAAGATGTGGCTCCCTTGGATTTTCCTGAAATCTTGCACAGAGACATGTGGCAAATATAATGTCTAGCCTACTAGCTGTTAGGTACAAAAGAGAACCAATCATACCTCTGTAATTTGAGAGATCAACTGCTGTACCTTCATGAGGGTCAAGCTTTGTAGCAGTTGCCATTAGAGTAGTTGTTGTTGCACTATCTTGCATATTAAACCTTTTCAGCAGATTCTTTGTGTACTTTGACTGATTAATGTAAATTCCATTATCAGTCTGTTTAATTTGCAATCCCAAAAAGTAACTCATTTCTCCCATCATCCTCATTTGATATCTTGATTGCATCAAATTTGAGAACTTATCACACAATTTTTGATTAGTTGATCCAAAAATGATATCATCCACATAAATTTAAACTAAAAGCAGATCTTTACCTTGATTCAGATAAAATAAAGTTTTATCTATTGTACCTCTTTTGAATCCACTTTCCAACAGAAACTGAGCAAGAGTCTCATACCATGCCCTAGGTGTTTGCTTTAGTCCATAGAGTGCTTTGTCAAGTCTATAAACATGATCAGGATATTTAGGATCGACAAAACCAGGTGGCTGTTCAACATAGACTTCCTCTTCAAGTTCTCCATTGAGAAATGCACTCTTGACATCCATCTGGAAGACTTTAAATTTCTTGTGAGCAGCATATGCCAAGAAGATTCTGATTGCTTCCAACCTAGCAACAGGAGGAAATGTTTCATCATAGTCAATACCTTCATGTTGGGAATATCTTTTAGCCACCAATCAAGCCTTGTTTCTGATGATTGTTCCATCAGAATCAGTCTGATTTCTGAAGACCCACTTTATGCCTACAATTGACCTGTTCTTAGGTCTAGGCACTAGCTTCCACACTTCATTTCTTTCGAACTCATTCAATTCTTCTTGCATAGCCATGACCCAATCTTCATCCTTGAGTGCATCTTCTACTTTCTTTGGCTCTTCTTTTGAAAGTAGATTGTGATATAAACATTCATTCTGAGTTGCACTCCATGTCTTTACACCATCATTGGGATTTCCAATAATCTGATCAGGAGTATGATCTTTAGTCCATTTTCTGGCACTGGGAAGTAGAGCTGGCCAAATGGGCGGGTTTGAACCGCTCATTCGGGACCGGTTCGTACCGAAACCGTAAAAAATTCGGACCGAACCGGGCCGGTTCAAACCCGCACAGCTCGGTAATTTAGGTGAACCGAACACGAATACCAATTTTAGAACCCGGGACCGCACGAGCCCGCACGAGCCCGCACGAGCCAAGCCCGCACGAGCCGCACGGCAAGCCAGCCCGCACAGCCTGAGCCAGCCCGCACAGCACGCCCGCGGGTGGCACGCACGCGCCAACGTCTTCCTCTACTCCCTGCTCTTCTTTCTGCCATGGCTGTACTCTGATTCCCTGCAGGTTAACGTTACCTCCTCCAACTCCAAGGCTCCAACGGTCCTCTAATTTCCTTATAAATATATACATACAAACACAACTTTTATTCACAGTTCTTCGAGTTCGACCTCTCTGTTTCTCTCAATCTCAATTCTCAATTTCTCCGACTTTTTTCTCCTTATAAATATATACATACAAAAACAACTTTCTCTATTTCTCTCAATCTCAATTCTCAATTTCTCCGACTTTTATTCACAGTTCTTCGACCATTCGCAATTTTCAATTAACAACAAAAATTCGAATATTAAAAAAAGGTAACAGATATTCGCGAACAGGAAAATGGAACAGGGAAGAGGGAGCATTTCTTCTCAAGGTTCAACCCCATCGGCTTCGATGCTCCCGCCTCGACCCGGATCCACGTTTAATACCGAAGAAGGTATGTTATTTTATAGTTTTATTCGTGTATTATATATATAATATATTGTTTATTCGTTTTGTAAATTCATTTTTTTAATTCATGAATGTAATTTTTTTAATTGGTTATTGTAATTTTATTAATAGATTATAATATTTTTATTCGTTTTTAATTTTATTCGTTTTTTAATTTCTGTAGGTGCTACGAGTTCGAGACAATCGTCGCACGAGTTCGAGGCCGAAAAAATGGGGTATCGATTGTCCTACAAGATGGAGTTCGACATATAAATTACTTGTTGAAGCAATTAAATATAAACCCATTATTACCATCTTATATAACGACGATCCAATTCACCAATACGAAGGAGGAATTATTACCGAGGAAGATTGGGAATTAGCATCTACTGTACGTGACATACTTTATTGTTTTGCGCATGCTACTAAAGTTTTTTCTTATGTTTATGAACCAAATGTACACCATTGTATCATTGAATGTGTTAGTATTGTTACTACTTTAAAGGAATACGAAGAAAATGATAATTTTAGTGATATTATTAAGGATATGAAAATTAAATGGATCGAATACTTTACCGAATTTCCGTATATTTATGGTATTGCATGTCTTCTTGATCCCGGTGTTAGGAAGGAAGGTTTAGAAAATATGTTAGAACATTATTATGCTGTGTTAGGAGTTTCATATAATCATGTTTTATATGTAACTAATTGTTTAAATTTGTTGTTTCGTCTTATAGATATGTATGCTCCAAAAACTCAAAGTACTATACCACCAAAGAGTAGTAATACTTCTAGTAGGTTTAGTAGTACCATTTCATCTATACTAACCAAAAAACAAAAATGTAGAATTTCCCAGTCATCTACCGTACCTTCTTCTGCCACTAGTATGGTTCACGAATTTTTTTCATATAGTTATGAGTTAAATGATGATTTTGATATACTAACATGGTGGAAGAATCATGAGTTACAATTTCCGGTTTTAGCAAAAATTGCAAAGGATATTTTAGTTGTCCCAGCTTCTACAATTGCATCCGAGTCCGCTTTTATTAATTGATTACTAATTTCGATTACGAATTCGTAATTCAACCCGCCCAGCCCAGCCCAGCCCAGCCCAGCCCAGTTCGTAATTCAACCCGTACAAGCCCGGTTAACACGGCTCAACCCGCACGGCCCGGTTCGTGATTCAACCCGCACGGCCCGGTTCACGAATTCGTTCGGTTCGGTTACGAGTCCTGTTATCACGGCTCAAACCCGGCCCGAGCCCGATTCGTAATTCAGCGGTCCGGTTTAATGTTCAATTACCGAGTGTTCAACCCGTGTGCGGCCCGGCCCGGCACGCACGGACCGCACACTTGGCCAGCACTACTGGGAAGTGTCCTTCTGGAGCTAGATGCTCCCTTTGAATTGTATGCCTCATCAAATGCATTTAAGGCTCCCCTTGAATCTGTTGTGTTATCTTCTGATGAAGTATTGGGACTTGACTCATGTCCATCCGATGTTGAATCAACATTGGATTCTGAGAGACTAGATTGAGAAAAACCTTGAGATGATTCTTCAGTTTCAGTACCATCAGCTAACCCTTGCTATTGCTCCCCCTCAACATGTGCAGGTTCATTAGTATAATGATTATCTTCAGAATATGAAGGAGTATCAGGATTTGGATCATCAGGATTTGACAGTTCATTAGAGTTTGATCCAGATTCCAACAATGCATTTTCATTTGCAAAGATTAGACTTCATGAGTGTCTTCTTCAAAACCAGGAATATTCTTATCATCAAAAGATACATTTATGGAGACAACTACAGTATTTGTTCTTAGATTGAAAACTATGTATGCTCTTGATGGTGAGTATCCAACGAAGATTGCTTCATCAGCTTTTGATTCAAACTTTCCTAGCTCATCAGTATGAGTTCTCAAAACAAAGCACTTACATCTAAATACATGAAGATGTTTGAGACTGGGTTTCTTTTCTTTCAACATTTGTTAAGGAGTAACACCATGTCTGTTTATCAGAGTGATATTCTGAGTGTAAAATGTTGTGTTTACTGCTTTAGCCCAAAAGTAAGTTGGTAGTTTTGCTTCTTCCAGCAGAGTCCTGCCAGCTTCAATCAAGATTCTGGTCTTCCACTCAATAACACCATTTTATTGAATTGTACCAGGAGCTGAGAATTGTTATTGTATGCCTTTGTACTTGCAGAATTCCTCCATTTTTGAGTTCTTGAACTCAGTGCCTTTATCACTTCACAGAATTTTCACTTTGTGGGTGGATCCATTTTCAATTTGCCTTATGTGATCCAGAAGAATTTCTGGAATTTCATCCTTCATGTGTAGAAAATAAACCCAAGTATATCTAGTGAAATCATTAACAATTACAAGTGCGTACCTTTTCTTGTTGATGGACATTATGTTCATTGGTCCAAATAGATCTAAGTGTAACATGTGATATGGCTCAGAGATAGAGAATTCTATTTTGTTTTTAAAAGATACTCTTCTTTGTTTGGACTTTTGGCAAACATCACAAAGATCATCAGATGAGTATAGCATATTTGGTAATCCTCTTACTAGCTTCTTCTTGGCAAGTTCATTGATTGAATTTAAGTTGAGATGTGAGAGTTTCTTGTGCCAGTTCCAGCTCTCATCTACTGATGCCTTTGAGATAAGGCGATTAGCTTCTTTCTCAAGACTTTCATGTAGTCTTGCTTCATATATGTTACCATGTCTGTATCCCATCAAGATAATTTGCTTTACTTGTTATGAACAACTTCACAGTGTGAGTCATAGAATACCACATGATAACCTCTGTCAGTGATTTGACTAATGCTGAGAAGATTGTGGTTCAGTCCTTCCACCAGAGCTACATTCTCTATTGCTACCTTTCCAATTATCAAGTTGCCATATCCCAGAGTGTGTCCTACATTTCCATCTCCATAAGATACATCAGGGCCAGCCTTCTTCTTAAATTCTGATAGCAGGGATTTATTTCCAGTCATGTGTCCTGAACATCCACTATCCAAGACAAGTGTATTTTTCTTGTTTCCCTGCAGTAAGAGGAATAATTATTTAGAAGGATTTTTAAGGACCCACACTTATTGGGCCCTCTTTTTGGACAACTTAAGCCTTTGTGAGTTAGGAGTACTTCTGATAGATTTTGCTTTGTCAGGATTTGTCTTGTCAGAAGCAGATTTAGTAGAACCAAGAGAATTGAGCACACAAGCAACTTTATTAAATTTAGGCAAATGTTCATAATAGTTGTGGTACAGCTTATGATAGGAACTACAATTATAAATCGAATGCAAACTACTACCACAATGAAAACAAGGATTTTATGGTTTATAAAATACTGATCTACCCCTAACATCAGACTCAGGAATAACATTTTTCATTTTCTAGGAGATAAACTTAGTATTACCAAAGTTAAAACAAGTTTTTCTAGGAGCATTGAGAACAACCTTATAATCGGAATCCTTAGAAATACCTTACTTACCATTCCTGTTTCTTTTAGTACTTTTTACTTGAGGCTTGTTAGTAACCTCATATAATTTTTTTTTCAGTTGTCTTTTAGACAAAAGTCCTATGTTCTTTTCTTTCTTAACAGTCTTAATGGTTTCCTTGTTTTCCTTTCTTTGAGATTTATCACTTACTAATTTTTCTTGTGATGCTAATGTTGAACCCCTTTCAAAATTGGATTTGGGTTCATCAGCTTCTGGTGAGATAAACTTAACAGGAGATTTAAAGGTAGTCTTATTTTCAGTGTCAACATTCTTAATTCCATCTACATAACCAAGACATTCTTTCCAGTTTTTCTTAGACATCATCTCATGAACCTTTTTGCCTAAAGCAGTCCAGGCATTAAGAGTTTTTCTCTCATTTTCCAATTCATTTTCTAAAATACTGTACTCAGCTTCTAGTACCTTTGCTGTATGTTTAGCTTTCTCACATTCTTTCTAAATTTAAATCTGATTTACTAAGCCAGACTCTAATTGATCATTCCTAGACTTTAACATTTCATTTTCAGTTAACAGTCTATTATTCTCTAGAATCTTATTTTCAAAATTACCATGGAGAGACTTAAGAATAGATTTCAGTTCAGATATATCTTCATTATCAAAAGAGAAGAAATGAGTTAATACCTTAGACTCAGAGGAAGTAGGATCATCAAAGCTAGCCATCAATGCATAGCATGTGTCTTTATTTTCAGAATCAGAGGAGTCCATCCAATTCTTGATTGATGTAATCAGGGCTTTGTTCTTCCCTTTATCATGCTTTGTCTTCTTGCACTCTGTAGCAAAGTGACCAGGTTCATCACAGTTGTAACACTTGATTTTTGTCCTATTTACTTTTCCAGCTTTAGAGTCCTTTCCATCTCTACTTCCTGTTGACTTCCTTTCACCTCCAGTGAACTTCTTCCTGAAACTTCTATTCTTCTTAGACTTCCTAAATTGCATCCTCTTGAAGCCCTTAACCAGCAATGCAGCCATTTGCATGACATCAGAGTTTGTCATGTTCTCATCAGATTGAGAATCAGTATCATCATCAGGATTTGATGATGAATCATCAGTATCTGATTCTAACAGATTGTTCTTCTTCCTTGCAACTTCAACAGACCTTTCTTTTGAAGCTTTATCATTCACTTTCAAAGCAACTAATTTTCCTATGCTGCTTTTCCTCTCCTTCTTTTGCTGGACTTCCAAGTCATGAGTTCTCAGCATGCCATAGACTTCATCCAGAGTGATTATTTCTAAATCATACTGATGTCGTATGATTGAAGTATGAGTCTCCCATTCTTCATTCAAGGCTCTCAGAAACTTAGTGTTTGAATCCTCTCGATCATGTACCTTTCCCACCAATGACAGATTGTTGAGCAGGGTCAGAAATCTGTTATAAATATTAGTGAGACTTTCATCAGGCTTGGCCTCAAAGTGTTCATATTCTTGAATCAGACCATCCCTTCTGTTCTTCTTGATGGCCATGGTTCCTTGACATTGAGTTTCAAGAGCATCCCAGATTTCTTTGGCAGTCTTGTAGGATATAACCCTGTTTGACATCACAGAATCAAAATTGTTATGCAAAATGTTTCTTACCTTTGCATCTTTCAGCACAACTACTTTCTCTTCTGGTGTCCACTCACTCTTCTCCTTCAAATGATAATGTTCAGCAATAATAGGAGTTACAGGCACCGGTTTTGTTGGCATGTAGGGTCCATCATTAGTTACGTCGAGATAATCTGGATCTGTAGCTTCCAGGTGCATGAGCATCTTCACTTTCCATGTAGGATATTCAGTCTTTTTCAGAATGGGGATTTTAATACTTTCATACTTGTTTAGAGACATGTTTAGATCACTTCTGATTGTAAGTTTACCAGTTTTCTCTGATACCAATTGTTGCCCAGTAAAGATACAATTGTTTAAGGGGGTTGGATACAATTGTATAAATGTTTCGAACAAGTATAAAAATATAACAGTTCATCATATAGGTCAAATTATAGGTCGATCAATTGATCACCTTTCAATCATCCGTTGTTGACGATCTATAGGTCGAATTAAAGCCCATTTCGAGCCCATCATTTTGCTGCCTGATTCATCGTATAAGAATCGAGTATCAATGAGTACAATCAAGTGTTAGACGGAGATAGTAGCCAGCAGCTATAAGCAGAGTTATAGTAAGAGGTTATCGAGCATACAGGCAAGTACCCTAACTTCACTTATCATTCAAGTGACATTTATTTCGAATCATATTATGCAAGTATTTATATCTTCACTTATCATTCAAGTGATATTGGCTCTGAACTTTATTCTTTCAATTTCTCTACTATTCTAAGTTCAGAATAGTTAAATGTTTTTACATTTCGCTACAACTTACTCAATAAAGTGAAGCTTTGAATTGAGATTAGCGAATAACTAACTGTTCTGGTTATTTTGCCATTTGTTGTTGAGATAACTCTGGACCATGAGAAATGGGGAGTTATGTGGTTAAGGATGTCATTTGATTCGACTCCTTTGACGGAAAATGGTTTTTTTATGGGTTGGATGGTTGCGTAAGAGGCCGTGGCGGCGGTCCAGCATGAGCTATATGTTATACAGGATATAACACCTTGCTAGGCCGATATGTGCCTTGTGTACCTTTTGTTTAGTTGGATATGCTTCGGCATACCGGTGTTGCTCCACGGCTGATCACCGGCGGCACACACTGTCGTTCGAGGATTCCAATCCCAAAACAAAATATATATGCAAATGTTGTTTATTATCAAATATATATCAGTTTTGATACTGTTCAGGTATTGTGGTTTGGTTTCGTTCATCAGATATATTGTTGTTGTTATTCTAAATCATAAGCTATATACTGCTTGCTGAGCATTTCTTTCGTTCATACTTGTTTCATATCCTAATTCTTTCAGCTAGGCCAGAGCAAGCTTGAGTTCCGGGTCTGACCAGAAGTTGTGTGCTTGTAGATAGTTTGGTGTATTTTGCAGGTAGGCAATTTGGGACGCTTAGCTAGTCTAGAAGTTTGTAATAAAATTTGAATAAGTTGTAAAACTAATTAGACTTATGGTTTGTAATAACAGTTGGTTTGTATTAGTGCCTGTTCCATACTATAACCTGTGATCGATCCAGTTGCATGCAAGGGGTCATATTTATTATATTATTCCGCTGTGATTGTTTTATTATGGTTTATTGGCTAGTGACCCCCAAATCTAGACCCCGGGTTTAGAGGGCGTACAGTCTCCTTGGCTATTTCGAAAACATCAATATATTCGGCTTCCATAGAATCATCAATGTTCTTGCTGTGAACTATTCAAGATAACATCAATTATATTTAGACAAAACACAAACCATGCATGAACACATAATTATCCTTATCTATCCATAAATTAGGTTAAGAAACTAGTATTAGTGTAACCCTTTATAACTAGTTCCCTATCTTCTCCTTACACCAAAAATAAATCTTTATTCCTCTTTAAGTACTTAAGAATATTCTTGACAACTATCCAGTGACCCTCACCTGGATTAGACTGGTATCTGTTCGTCATGCTCAATGTATACGAAATATCAGGACAAGTACATATCATTGCATACATTATAGATCCAATTGTTGAAGCATATTGAGCTTTTCTAAGACAGCCCTTGTCATCTAATGATTTAAGGCAGTTATCCTATGAGATCACTATCCCAAGAGACATCGGGACATATCCACTCTTTGCCTCCTGCATCCTAAAATGATGCAATAATTTATCAAATATATGTACTGTGACTAGATCCATTAATCTCCTCAATCTATCTCTATAGATCTTATTCCCTAATGTCTAGGTAGCATCGCCTAAGTCTTTCATCGAGAAACTATTTCTCAACCAAGTCTTGATAGCCTGTAGAGAAGGTATGTCATTCCATATATGTTATATGTCATCGACATATAATACTAGGAATATCACATGGCTCCCGCCAACCTTCTTGTAAACAAATCATTTTGCCAAATCTCAGAGTCAAAGTATGCAACTATTGCTAACAAAATCCTAATGGACTTGTGTTATTCCCTAACAATACAACAAGAATTACAGAAGGGGTGTTGAATGTAATTTTGGCTACTTTTTCAAATTTAAAGAATGTTCTAACTTGATAAATATAATAGTGTTTGATTATCAATGGTGTAGAATAAAAGAGTGATGAAAATCAAAACACTAAGTAATAAAAACACAAGCTTTTAAAACTTTCTGGTGGATTTGAAAGTATCCACCAAATATATATATATATATATATATATATATATATATATATCAAATGAAAACATGTGAAGCTTTGAATAGCTCACAGCTGCTTTACAAGTTTGAACAAACAAAACTACAGAGAAATGCTTACATAATACAGCTTGATATATTTCTCTGAAAAGTCAGCTTGCTTTTTTTTATTATTCTACTTGCTACACTTGGTTTATATATTTCCAAGTTTACATGACAATAAGACAAGATAATAAAACAAAACATATCTAGTCTAACTTCATGCTGCTTCACTACTCTATTCCGGCATCTTTGAATATCCTCTCAATTGCATGGAAATGGTAATGCTTCTTTGTTCTCAAATTCCTGCTTAACCGGCTGTTACATTCCTTTTGCAAACACCCAACGCATGTGACTGTGTTTTCACTATCAACAGCTATTTGAATTTGATCATCCGTCGGGACTATGTTTGTCATCCACCGGGAGCTTTGTTGATCATCCGTCAGGAGTCTTGTAGATAATCCATCGGGAGTCTATCTGCCACTTGACTCTAATTCACTTATACAGAATTACAAGATATCTCATATTTATAATTAATTAGCCTATTCTTTATATCAATCTAGTAGTCAACATGACTTACAGAACCCTAAGCAATCTACTTGACTAATACATGTTATTTGCATAAATGTGCTACAGTACTTATTTGTTACATAAGCTACTCACTCGATGGATGTCAATTTGTCATCCGTCGGGACTATAAAGTTCATCCGTCGGGACTATATTAGATCATCCGCCGAGTGCTATAAAATTCACTAAGTTAAATCTACTAAGGTGTTTTATTGAAATTAATATCAAGTACATAACATATTTCTCACAATCTCCCCCAATTTATGTCTACTGGAATTATTGCCATAAATTAAGTGAAACTTGATGATAACAAAACATTCTAAAAATACAAATTAAAAAGTAGTAGATAAAACTGATAAGTGCTACAAAATTTATTGAAAATTGAACAAAGCAAAGTGTACAAAGAGTTCTCACAATTATTATCAAGGTGCTCTTCTAGACTGAGAAGATAATTCTATTTCCTTAATTGTCTAAATTTCTTCCCAAGTTTCCTATTGTTATCCTCTATTTGATTCTGGAGTTGTATGTGGAATTCAAGTTCATCAGCTTCAGATAGATCCAGCATTTCTTGCATTTCCAATAGAGTCTCATTGCTAGAGATACTCAATTGGTCATCCAGTCTGAAGAATCTTCTAACTCCCTTATTATCCATGAATTCCATCAGCCAATAAGGCTTCAAATGCACTCTCTTCCTTGTGAAGGGAATTGATAGAGTTTTTGGAAGTGCATCTTTGGCTTTATTACTCATTAGATTTTCAATCTTTTTTAGAACCAATCTCCTTGCAGTCACATTAAATCCAAAGTTCTTTTTGACAGATGAGTAGATCTTTATTAGTAAAGAACAACTTTCTTCTAGAATCCTGTGAAGAGGCCATGTGATTTTTTTCCATGCCTGGTACTTAAACACCAATCTTTCAGGAAGATGTCTGTGAGCATCAATTTCTCTTACTTCTACCAGTTCATCCAAGTAGAGGTTTAAATCTGAAAACTCCTTGATATCATAGATATATAAAAGATCTTCCTTGTTGAAGGTAGATTTAGATTTGGTTAAGGTCTTGGTTCTGAGAGTTACAAGCTTGCTTTTCTTGGTTGCTCTTATCTTTGTTTTCTTTGGCTTATTGAATATAGATAAATTTAGTTCAGGAATTGGCAAACTATCCAAGTTCATTGGCTCATCATTTGGAATTATAGGCTCACCATGAAAATTCTTAGTAGGATCCACCTTGAATTCTTCATGTACGACTGAGGGCTTGGATGTCTGAGTTGAAGTTGTAGACTGTTTGGGAATGTAGTCTTCCATTTCCTGATCACTAAAGTCCAATTTTCTTTTGAAATGGAGCATGTATCTGAATCTTCTTTTCTGTTGTGGTTTCTGATGCATTTTCTGATCTTGAGGTTCAGTAATCACAAATGGTTGTGCAGAAATCTCAGTTGTAGTCTTCACCGTTTGAATTTTGGCCAAGATAGCAGCTTGCTCCTTCATTTGTTTGAACTTCTTAGCATCTAAGGCAGCCTGTTTCTTTTCTTGCCTAATTCTTTCCTTCTCTTCCTACTTAGCTTCTACAAACTGAGGGTGTCCAGCCACCACCCAGATTTCCTTACCATTTCTGTAGATTTTGGCAATCCTTCTTTTAAGTGCTGAATCAGTTGGATCTTTGAAAAATTCAATTGACCTAGCTAACAGCTTCTTCTCATCTGGCCTAGGTATATCAAACACAAGATCCACAGGATTTTTGTTTGAGAACTTTGAGTAGTTTCTTTTGGGCTTCAAGATTAGATTTGCTTTTGGAGATTTGATGCAAGAGGTTTGGCCTTTTCCGTGCAACCTAGACTCATTTCATTCACTGGAATATGTTTGACTTGAGAATGGTGATGAAAGGTCTTGTCTGGCTTTTGTAGCTGATCAAATTTATCCTGAATAGCTGCATCAATCTTCTTCCATTTCTCATCTAGTTCCTTCTCAATAGCTGCAACATCAAACATCTTGGGATTTGTCTTTGACTTAAGTCTAGCAGCTGCTATTTGGATCAGATCAATGATGTCCAATACTGGTGGCTTTGGCAGAGTAATTTATGGAACAATTACTTACTGATTTGAACATTTACCACATGCTCCCCCTCATTGGTTGGCTCTGCTTGATTGACTTGGATTGTTAAATCTTTCTCCCCCTTTTTTTTATCAACAAGTAGAGTGGAGGTAGAAGTTTGTGTTGCCACCAGCTTTTGCAGAAACTGAGTTTGCTGTGCTTGATATAGCTGGATACCTATGAGAGATGCTTCTATTGCAGTTAACCTTGCACTAGGGAATCCACTTTAGTGACAAGATCAGAATTCTTCCTTAGCTGTCTTTTAATGTCAAGCATTGTTGCATCTGGAAGTTTAGCATCCAATCTTTCAGAGACATCCTTCTTTACTTGGTCAATCTCAGTTTTAATAGAAGTGACATCCTGATTGTGTTGAAGAGCTTGAATTTGATGTAATTGTAGAGAGTTGAGATGAGCCTGTAGGAGCTTCCTGGTGCTTGCATTTGTAGTGGATTGAAGAGCATTATTTGTCTCTTGAATTTGATGGATGATAGTGGTCTTGAAGTGTTGAACATTACATTCCTTGGAAAATGCCCAGGAAGGCAGGCCAAATCTGGAGTTGGGGCCTACTTCTCCCCTATGTCTATGAGCTCTTCACTTTCATCACCATCATCTCCAAAGAAATCTGTAGATTCACCAGTATCATAGTCAACATCATCACTAACTCTAGGTGGTATGGCTGTGATGACATCCTTTGCTCTTTGCATTGATTGAGTAGTATGCACTAAGTTCAACATTTTTTCTGCATTTTCATTGCCCTGTCCAGCCAAAAGTTGATATGCTGGAACAGGATGAGTAAATGTCTCAGCATCCAAAGAGATGGAATCTATGACAGCTTGATCATGCTGAGATAGTTTCTCTCTGTCTGCATCATTGACATTCATTGACTCACTAACACTGATATCCATCCTTATTTCTCCTGTACCTGCATTTCTCTCATTTTCTCTCTGTTTTTGCTTCAAGGGTTCCCCTTCGCTTCCCACCCTCACACCCTAACCATCACCATCTAAGGTGGGACTCCCCTCACTCACTTTTTCCAGACCTGAAGAAATGGTCTGCATTGGTTCACTCATTTCCTCTCCTTTTGCCTAGGAGCAACCCAACCTCTTACTCAATTCACTCCCCACCCTCAGTCCTAAGAGTTATTGTACTACTACTAGTTCATCTGCACTTGTGAGAATTTTGGGGATTTAAAGTTATGCAGAGAGTACCGGCGGATGAGGAACATCCATCGGGATAGTAGTTTGGCTAGCCGACGGATGGCTGCTATTAGGCACATCCGTCAGGATACAATCACTACTCGCCAAATGAACAATATCCACCGGGATAGAAGAAATAAATGAGTTTGGAGTTGCGACTATTGTAGACTCTGTGCAGATTGATGAAAATTTGGGCACAGATGTCTCAATAGACTCGGAAAGAATTGGCAAGTGAGCCAACAAATCATCTAAAAGATGGTGCCCACTTGCTTGGATTTTTGGCTTCTTCAATAGAGTTAAAGATGGAGAATTTGGAAGTAATGTATGAATCATGTCTACATCCAGTGAGTGTGTGGGTGAATTTGGTGTTTCAGGTGCTTTAATTATCAATGATTTTGGCTGTGACTCTACATTTATTGGAGCCACATCAAGCTGACTTTGAGATGGTGCAGTGACTGAGTCTTTAGCTACAGTTTACACTGTGTGTGTTACCTGTGCATCCCTAAGGGTTTTAGACCTTTTTTTTCTGGCATAAGTCTGTGGTGAGCATGTGTCCCTAACCCTCTTGGCTTGTGCTCCTGGTTGGGAGCTTGTTTTAATAGTAACATCCTTTTGGGAGGATGAAACTAGAATTGAGCTAATTTCCTTATTAACAACCACAGTTTGTTGGGAAACTGTGGTGTGGCTAGGCTTGGGTACACTAATCTCACCAGCCTTATCCTTAGGGGTTTTTTAATTTTCACCCTGTCCTTCACCTAACTCAGTCTCCTTCACACTCCCCACTTTGTGCTTGGTAGTTTTTGCAACTGGTTTCTTTTGAAAGAAACCAGAGGGGGCTTTTTTTGCTTTGGATTTTGAAGTTGTTGATTTAGTAGCTTGGGTAGGCATTTGTTGGGTCATTGACACAGATGCCATAACTACACTTGAAGGCAAAGAAATTTTTGAGGTTGGAAGAGCAGAGACAGTGGTGCTTACCTCACTTACCCGAGGGCCCTCCATGATTGGAAAGTAGAAGAGGGACACCTCTCTGTGGTGACTTGCTCTGTTGAGATCTGCAATGATTCTCCTTTCTTGAACCCAATAATTCAGTTTGTTGGTTGGGTTCTCAATAAGATGGTTAGCAAGCATCATAAAGAATCTAGCATAATAGACACTTTTACCTCTCTTATTAAGTTCCCCTAACTTATAACCTAACTCAAACATGATCATGTCACTGAAGTTAAAGTACTTATCAGTAACTAGCATATAAAGCATGGCAATGTTAACAGAATCAAAATTACTCACTTTACCAGAAAATACCTTAGTTACCACATCACACAGATAGCTCCATTCTTTTCTAAGACCTAGCCTCCTAATCTCACTTAACTTAGAAGTGGAAAGTGCATAGCCCATAGAATTAAGCATGGTAACTAAATTAGCATCAGTGTGTGGAACAGTAACAGTGTTATCTGGAATTTTAAAGCATGCTTTGATAATGTCACTATTAATGCAGATCTGCTTACCTTTGAGAGTGAAAGTTATGGTCTTGTTAGTAGAATCATACACAGCTGTTGTCCATATCTCCTCCACAACCTCATAGTATGTTAGGTCCCAATGTGTTTGTAGAAGGGGGGTTGAATACAAACTATACCGTCTAATCGAATTTAGTGCAGAATAAAAATTGAAACAAAATTCAAGTTAAATAAAAATATTATTAAACTTGAAAGGTGTTACAACAACGGTATCGATTACAAGGGATTAATCTCAAATTAATTATCATAAATCTAGAATAAATTCGATATGAACTTTTTCTATTTTTGCAATAAAAAGAATCAAATGCTAAACGCAATTTGAGATTAAGTTCTAGGGATTATGATCCGCTAGATAGTTACGCAAGAACAAGAGAATAATTTCTAGTTGTTTGGATTTAACTTTAAAACTAGAAATTTATGATCTTGAAATTTGCAGATAAAGGATGAAATATTTAGTCGGCTGCTTTTCTTTTCAGTTCTTGAGTTGTTGACTTCTGTTGTGTTCTGTGTGTTTTTTCTTGAATGTCTGCTGCTCATATTTAATAAAAAAATCAACAGAACTTCATTGAACTGGCAAGACAATCTGATAGTTGGCATGACTTTCGGAAAGACTATTGAATGAACTGGCATGACAATCGGCATGACAATCAGTTGAACTAGCAAGACAATCAATTTGAACTGGCAAGACTATCTCCTCCCAGTAGAACTTTCGGTGAGACAATTGAAAAAGGCCTGGCATGACAATCGGTATGACAATCCAGATTGTCATGCCAGGTCAATTTTAATTGTCTTGCTGAATTAAAACTGATTTTAATTCAATTAATTCAGAAAATTCTTAATATTAATTCAGAATTAATTAATCAATTAATTCAATAAATCAATAAATTAATCTTTGCAGATTTAATTTATTTTCTTAATTAAATTATATGACTTAATTAATTAATAGAGAATTAATTCTACTCTTGAACATCAACCATTCTTCTGAAATTCTTCTGAAAATCACTGTCAATTTTGAATCAGTTCCAGCACTTCAATGTTGACACTCGATGTACTGTCTGGTTCACGAGTGACTAACTTTCGTGACGTTTCTTCATGTCTTGACTTTGATAACTTGATTTTCTTCAGATTAAATCACTGTAATTATCTGATACCCTGACAAGATCTCTGTCACTTGATTAAATCCACAATCTTGATTTATATCACTGAGGCTTGATCAATTTCTTGAACTTCTTCCAGTGAAGTAACTCCTCAAGTCTGTAGATGAACCTTGTTTCTGAATCCTTTGACAGATGTTACTTTGTGAGATCTCTTTGACGGTAGATCCACTATTTACTTGTTACATTCTTATTTGAGTTGAGTTAAATCCTCGAATAAACAAATAGGCTATAACATATGCCTTTCAATCTCCCCCTATTTATTTGTTAGACAATAACAACAAATACCTAGAGGATAACTCAACTAACAAATAAGAAAAAGATGTAATCAGAGATGCAAAGTAAATAGCAGAAAAGTTCTGGATAACAATTAACATTTTCCAGATTCCAAATAGATGTTCCTCTAGACTGAACATATCTTCAAGTAGTTTCATCTTCTTTTGTACGACCACATTTCCTGTTGAGAAGCACATATCTCTCTTGCTTCTCCCCCTATGAGAATCAACTGCTTAAAGAAGATCACCTTCGTTTACCACATCTCCCCTACAATAGGATCCGCAGATAAAAACCAATGGTACTCCCCTTTTGGAAAACAGCTTCTTCCCTTACTAGGAAATCACCTTGTGTTTACCACCTCTCCAGTACAATAGGATCCGTAGTTACAAACAACAATGGTGTGGTGTAGTGTACATATGTAGGATCTTTTTCTTCCTCCCTGCTATTTCTCCCCCTTAGTTGAGGAATCCTCCAAACTATTACTTAAGCTTTTATCTCCCCCTTAGAGAATGAATGTATGCCGTTGTCTGAAGGAGTTCTCATATTTCACTTGGTTGGAAAAGAAATAACAAGTAGTTTCTCTGTCTTCCTTACTGTGAGTGTGTGATTCTATTTAGTGTACCTCACATGTGTTTCACTCTTCTCTCCACTCGTGTTTACACTCATTCTCACAAGTGTATCACTCCTCTCATAGCTCCAAAATTCAGCTGTACCTGCAAGGAAAATCACCTTAGCCATCCTTAAGGAGGTCACAGGTGGTGCAATGGGAGTTCGCAAATCCCCATCCTCGTTAGACTCATCAAATGAATCTGAGTCATAATCTACAAGTTGCTAGTTTCCCTTTTAGGGTTCCAGATTTGAATTCTGGGAAGGTAAACAATGATCTAACGAATTTAGCATAAAGATCAAAGTTCCCTTCTAATGTCTGTGAAGACATTTCCTTGTGACTCATCAAGTAATATCTGAATCATTGTCAACAAGTTGCTGATATGCACCTATGTCAGATCCACTATCTGCACATGCATCCAGGGGATTTAAGCCTGGGGAGGTAGACACTGACCACTGACATATGGCTTTTGGATCAGTATCATCTCCTAACACATGTAAAGGCAATTGGTCCATTAAAGAACCTTGAACAATCGAATCTGACCTTAAAATGGTCGAAACTTTTGTTTCTGTCAACTCATCCTTTGTGTGTGTAACCTTTCCTTGTGCATCAAGAATTGTTTATGTTTGAGGTGGAGACACTACATCGGATGCCTTGGCCGACAGGCGAATTTCAATAGACACACCCTGTTGAGACAATGAATCCAGTAACTATTTTTGTGCCTTTTCAGCCATTACATCTTTTTGAGAAGATGTATGGGGGCTAGCAGTTGTCTCGGTTTAAATACTACTCATCTTTGTAGGAGACAGAGCTGCTGGGTTGACTTCAGAACCTTCCTTATGTGGTGCACTAAGGCACTATCTCCCTCACGCACATTCATACTACATTTTAGTGGTAAGAGAGTGTTGGTTGGTTCTGTTTCTATGTTTTTCTTTACCGTCTGGGATAGATGTTGTGGGTTTTTAACTTTATGACTGTCAATGAAAGAAAGCCATTGGAGGCTGAACTTGTATCACAGAACATATGGCAATAGAGATAAAATGTACTTAAGATCAATAATGAATGAAAATTATACATTTAATCTTTTGAGAGAAATGATGTACAATAGCGATTTCAAAAGATTTTAATGAAATAAGAAATCACTAATGTAGAAAGAAGTTTGATTTTCTCCTGAAACTCACTGCACATATAAAACAATATGTTTGTGCCTATTAATAAGAGAGTTATTAATTATGATGACTCTACTAGTTCATATTAAACTGTAACTTCAGTTAGAGAGCCATACCATGTCCTTGACGATTGTTTGAGTAGTATACTAGTTCATACCAACCTCAAGTGAGATTGTGAAGAAGAGATTGCATAGTCCAATAGATCTGCAACTGCAAAGTCCATGAACTGTGGTGCACTGACTTCCTCTTTTGACTCACCAACCAGGAGTACACGTGTACACATTTTACTAGAGTCCAATTCCAAGTGTAATGTGCATCAAGTGCCTGACATGTCGTAATATCCTCAAGACTCATCACTGGTGCTATATGATAGATACTGCTTCCTGATAATAAATTAGCACAATATACACATTTACAATGATAACATTTTCAGCTTGCAAACAGCCATATCTTTCAGTTAAACCTTTGTTGTTATCTCCAAAGGTAACCACCGGCCCAGCTTTCTCAACCACATTTGATAGCAGGGCTCTATCTCCGGTCATATGTCTTGACGATCCGCTGTCAATAATCCACACTACCGGTTCCACCTGTTTACTCCCCTGCAATACAAATGGTATAGACATTCTTCGGAACCCAAACTTGGTTGGGTCCGGCATACTTGTAGAATTGGCCTTTATCAGGAAAAATAACACTTTTAACTTTAATATTTTCAACTTTCTCACTGACTGAACATTTGACCTTGTAAACAAACTTAACAAATTTTTGTTTAGACTTAGACACAAATGTCTCCTTTCTAGCCTTAGAAGGACTAGCAGTCTTAGACCTATCATGCTTTCTATTATTCACATGCTGATGAGGAGTAGTCTTATCACTAGAAACATTCTTACCATTAAAATAAGCATACATCAAATTAAAAGCACAAGACATACAATTAGAAACACCACATACTTTATGAGAGGGATTAACAACAGGCAATTTATGCATGGTAGACATGGCATTTTTGTTATCCAACTCATGTGTGTCTGAGTGTCTCAGTTGCTTTCACAACTTTGACTGGAACTTTCGACACACTTGACATGGAAACAACCCTCTCATTAGCATGATCTTCAACACGTATTTCTTCTTGAATAATAAAGGAGGTCGCATCAAATGGTTCAACAATTGATCCTTTATAGAGGGGTTTATCAACACCCTTAAGCACATGTGGTACTTCCCTACCTTTAGCACAGGCATGAGGAGGGGAGTTTATGCCTAATTCTCCAATAGCAGCATTGTAATCAAAACCTATTCCAGATGTTTGATTAACAGCTTACTTATTGTAGAACTCTTTAGCCTTCGAACAAGAATTAAAGTTAGCTTTAACCTTAGTCTCAAGACTGGTGATCTTGTCTTTGAGAATAGTTTTGAGTTGTCTATAACAGTTAACTCTATTCTCTAGAAAAGATACTTGTTCTTTTAATTTTTCTTGATTAATGTGCACAAGTCTTAATTCATTGACCTCTTTCTCAAGGTCTTTGATCTGCTGACTTAATAGTTCATTATCATGATGAGCATAATCTAAGGAACCTCCTAGATGATAAACTAATTCAGCATCAATAAATTTTACCTCTTTTCTTGATGATGAAGTATTTCCATCAATAGCCATAAGAGCAAGATTCCCTTCTTCTTCATCTTCACTATCAGTATCATCCCAGCTTCTTCCCTTTGCCAGATAAGCCCTTTCAGAGTTACTCTTCTGATTTGAATCATAAGAGTTCTTCCTCACCTGCTTTGGCTTCCTGCATTCTGTGGCAAAGTGTCCCAACTCATTGCAGTTATAGCATCTAATGGTGCTCCGATCAACCATCCCTGTTTTGTATCCACCACTACTAGTGTTAGAGGATGAAGATCCACTTGTCTGGAATCTGTTGTAGTTGGACTTGTACTTGAACTTTAGATTTCTCTTGAATCTGACATTGGAGAATCTCTTGACAATCTGGGCCATTGACTCATCTTCCAATTGCTCCAGCTCTTCCAAGGAGTAAAAATCATCACTAGATTGATTTGTAGTAGGAGGATCATATTCTGCTACTAACACATTTTCCTCAGCCTTGGAAAACTGTACCATTCTCTCTAATTGTTGAGATTATTGTTGTAGTTGTTGACCTTCAGCTACTAGAGCAGTAGATGTGCTGACCACTCTATCTTTCCCGTAGACTTCCTTCTGCTGAATCTGCTCCAACTCATAGGTTTTTAATACACCATAGAGTCTATCCAAAGAAATCTCACTCATATCTCTATCTTCTCTTATGGCAGTGATTCTATGTTCAAGATGAGTTGGAAGTGTTAAAAGGAACTTTTTGTTGATCTCCCTGATTGAATAATATTTACCATTCATGTTCAGGTTATTAATCAAAGCATTGTACCTCTCGAACACTTCAATAATTCCTTCTCCTGGATTGGATTTAAAATGTTCATACTCAGAGGTTAGGATCTCTAACTTGTTCTCCCTAACTTCCTCTGTACCTTCATTAATCACCTCAATAGTTTCCCAGATGTGTTTGGAATTTTTACAGTTCATCACATGTCTGTTCATCAAGGAATCAAGGAAAGCAACTAAAATTAATTGAAGGCTGGCATCCAAGAAGGCTTCTTCCTTTTCAGCAGAAGTAAAATCCTCAGGCTCTTTTGCATAGGTTCTAGCCTTGGTAATTACAACATCATCTTCTATCACCTCTGGTTCAATAACCATCGGAATTTTTGGACCCTTCTTTAACAAGTTCAGATATTTGGGATTTGCAACTTGTAAAAACAAGAGCATCTTCTTCTTCCACATAATATAATTTTCTTTATCAAATAGTGGAATTTTAACGGTTCCAACTTTTTGTGATGTCATTATGAATTTTTGAATAAATAAAAATTCAAGGAGTCGAAAAATCACAAAAGTCTAGGATCTTGATTCGTTCGTTAATCAAAAGGCTCTTATACCAATTGTTAGGTCCCAATGGGTTTGTAGAAGGGGGGTTTAATACAAACTATACCGTTTAATCGAATTTAGTGCGGAATAAAAATTGAAACAAAATTCAAGTTAAATAAAAATATTATTAAACTTGAAAGGTGTTACAACAACGGTATCGATTATAAGGGATTAATCTCAAATTAATTATCACAAATCTAGAATAAATTCGACATGTACTTTTTCTATTTTTGCAATAAAAAGAATCAAATGCTAAACGCAATTTGAGATTAAGTTCTAGGGATTATGATCCGCTAGATAGTTACACTAGAACAAGAGAATGATTTCTAGTGGTTTGGATTTAACTTTAAAACTAGAAATTTATGATCTTGAAATTTGCAGATGAAGGATGAAATATTTAGTCGGCTACTTTTCTTTTCTGTTCTTGAGTTGTTGACTTCTGTTGTGTTCTGTATATTTTTTCTTGAATGTCTGCTGCTCATATTTAATAAACCTATCAACAGAACTTCATTGAACTGGCAAGACAATCTGATAGTTGGCATGACTTTCGGCAAGACTATTGAATGAACTGGCATGACAATCGGCATAACAATCAGTTGAACTAGCAAGACAATCAATTTGAACTGGCACGACTATCTCCTCCCAGTAGAACTTTCGGTGAGACAATTGAAAAAGGCCTGGCATGACAATCGGTATGACAATCCAGATTGTCATGCCAGGTCAATTTTAATTGTCTTGCTGAATTAAAACTGATTTTAATTCAATTAATTCAGAAAATTCTTAATATTAATTCAGAATTAATTAATCAATTAATTCAATAAATCAATAAATTAATCTTTGCAGATTTAATTTATTTTCTTAATTAAATTATATGACTTAATTAATTAATAGAGAATTAATACTACTCTTGAACATTAACCATTTTTCTGAAAATCTTCTGAAAATCACTGTCAATTATGAATCAATTCCACCACTTCAATGTTGACACTCGATGTACTGTCTGATTCACGAGTGACTAACTTTCGTGACGTTTCTTCATGTCTTGACTTTGATAACTTGATTTTCTTCAGATTAAATCCCTGTAATTATCTGATACCCTGACAAGATCTCTGTCACTTGATTAAATCAACAATCTTGATTTATATCACTGAGACTTGATCAATTTCTTGAACTTCTTCCAGTGAAGTAACTCCTCAAGTCTGTAGATGAACCTTGTTTATGAATCCTTTGACAGATGTTACTTTGTGAGATCTCTTTGACGGTAGATCCACTATTTACTTGTTACATTCTTATTTGAGTTGAGTTAAATCCTCGAATAAACAAATAGGCTATAACATATGCCTTTCAATCTCCCCCTATTTGTTTGTTAGACAATAACAACAAATACCTAGAGGATAACTCAACTAACAAATAAGAAAAAGATGTAATCAGAGATGCAAAGTAAATAGCAGAAAAGTTCTGGATAACATTTAACATTTTCCAGATTCTAAATAGATGGTCCTCTAGACTGAACATATCTTCAAGTAGTTTCATCTTCTTTTGTACGACCACATTTCCTGTTGAGAAGCACATATCTCTCTTGCTTCTCCCCCTATGAGAATCAACTGCTTAAAGAAGATCACCTTCATTTACCACATTTCCCGTACAATAGGATCCGCAGATAAAAACCAATGGTACTCCCCTTTTGGAAAACAACTTCTTCCCTTACTAGGAAATCACCTTGTGTTTACCACCTCTCCAGTACAATAGGATCCGTAGTTACAAACAACAATGGTGTGGTGTAGTGTACATATGTAGGATCTTTTTCTTCCTCCCTGCTATTTCTCCCCCTTAGTTGAGGAATCCTCCAAACTATTACTTAAGCTTTTATCTCCCCCTTAGAGAACGAATGTATGCCGTTGTCTGAAGGAGTTCTCATATTTCACTTGGTTGGAAAAGAAATAACAAGTAGTTTCTCTTTCTTCCTCACTGTGAGTGTATGATTCTGTTTAGTGTACCTCACTTGTGTTTCACTCTTCTCTCCACTCGTGTTTACACTCATTCTCACAAGTGTATCACTCCTCTCATAGCTCCAAAATTCAGCTGTACCTACAAGGAAAATCACCTTAGCCATCCTTGAGGAGGTCACAGGTGGTGCGATGGGAGTTCGCAAATCCCCATCCTCGTTAGACTCGTCAAATGAATCTGAGTCATAATCTACAAGTTGCTAGTTTCCCTTTTAGGGTTCCAGATTTGAATTCTGGGAAGGTAAACAATGATCCAACGAATTTAGCATAAAGATCAAAGTTCCCTTCTAATGTCTGTGAAGGCATTTCCTTGTGACTCATCAGGTAATATCTGAATCATTGTCAACAAGTTGTCGATCTGCACCTATGTCAGATCCACTATCCGCAGATGCATCCAGGGGATTTAAGCCTGGGGAGGTAGACACTGACCACTAACATATGGCTTTTGGATCAGTATCCTCTCCTAACACCTATAAAGGCAATTGGTCCATTAAAGAACCTTGAACAATCGAATCTGACCTTAAAATGGTCAAAACTTTTGTTTCGGTCAACTCATCCTTTGTGTGTGTAACCTTTCCTTGTGCATCAAGAATTGTTTATGTTTGAGGTTGTGACACTACATCGGATGCCTTGGCCGACAGGAAAATTTCAATAGACGCACCCTGTTGAGAGAATGAATCTAGTAACTTTTTTTTGTGCCTTTTCAGCCATTACATCTTTTTGAGAAGATGTATGGGGGATAACAGTTGTCTCGGTTTAAATACTACTCATATTTGTAGGAGACAGAGCTGTTGGGTTGACTTCAGAACCTTCCTTATGTGGTGCACTAATGCACTATCTCCCTCACGCTCATTCATACTACATTTTAGTGGTAAGAGAGTGTTGGTTGGTTCTGTTTCTATGTTTGTCTTTACAGTTTGGGATAGATGTTGTGGGTTTTCAACTTTATGACTGTCAATGAAAGAAAGCCATTGGAGGCTGAACCTGTATCACAGAACATATGGCAATAGAGATAAAATGTACTTAAGATCTATAATGAATGAAAATTATACATTTAATCTTTTGAGAGAAATGATGTACAATAGTGATTTCAAAAGATTTTAATGAAATAAGAAATCACTAATGTAGAAAGAAGTTTGATTTTCTCCTGAAACTCACTGCACATATAAAACAATATGTTTGTGCCTATTAATAAGAGAGTTATTAATTATAATGACTCTACTAGTTCATATTAAACAGAAACTTCAGTTAGAGTGCCATACCATGTCCTTGACGATTGCTTGAGTAGTATACTAGTTCATACCAACCTCAAATGAGATTGTGAAGAAGAGATTGCATAGTCCAATAGATCTGCAACTGCAAAGTCCATGAACTATGGTGCACTGACTTCCTCTTTTGACTCACCAACCAGGAGTATACTTGTACACATCTTACTAGAGTCCAATTCCAAGTGTAATGTGCATCAGGTGCCTGATATGTCGTAATATCCTCAATACTCGTCACTGGTGCTATATGATAGATATTGCTTCCTGATAATAACCTAGCACAATATACACATTTACAATGATAACATTTTCAGCTTGCAAACAGCCATATCCCTCAGTTAAACCTTTGTTATTATCTCCAAAGGTAACCACTGGGCCAACTTTCTCAACCACATTTGATAGCAGGGCTCTATCTCCGGTCATATGTCTTGACGATCCGCTGTCAAGAATCCACACTACCGGTTCCACCTGTTTACTCCCCTGCACTACAAATGTTTTAGACCTTCTTCGGAACCCAAACTTGGTTGGGTCCGGCATACTTGTAGAATTGGCCTTTATCAGGAAAAACAACATTTTTAACTTTTATATTTTCAACTTTCTCACTGACTGAACATTTGACCTTGTAAACAGCCTTAAAAAAATTTCTGTTTAGACTTAGGCACAAATGTCTCCTTTCTAGCCTTAGAAGGACTAGCAGTCTTAGACCTATCATGCTTTCTATTATTCACTTGCTGATGAGGAGTAGTCTTATCACTAGAAACATGCTTACCATTAAAATAAGCATACATCAAATTAAAAGTACAAGACATACAATTAGAAACACCACATACTTTATGAGAGGGATTAACAACAGGCAATTTATGCATGATAGACATGGCATTTTTGTTATCCAACTCATGTGTGTCTGAGTTAGTCTAGGTTGCTTTCACAACTTTGACTGGAACTTTCGACACACTTGACTTGGAAATAACCTTCTCATTAGCATGATCTTCAACACATATTTCTTCTTGAAAAATAAAGGAGGTCTCATCAAATGGTTCAACAATTGATCCTTTATAGAGGGGTTTATCAACACCCTTAAGAACATGTGGTACTTCCCTACCTTTAGCACAAGCATGGGGAGGGGAGTTTATGCCTAATTCTCCAATAGCAGCATTGTAATCAAAACCTATTCCAGATGTTTGATTAACAGCTTGCTTATTGTAGAACTCTTTAGCCTTCGAACAAGAATTAAAGTAAGCTTTAACCTTAGTCTCAAGACTGGTGATCTTGTCTTTAAGAATAGTTTTGAGTTGTCTATAACAGTTAACTCTATTCTCTAGAAAAGATACTTGTTCTTTTAATTTGTCTTGATTAATGTGGACAAGTCTTAATTCATTGACCTCTTTCTCAAGGTCTTTGATCTGCTGACTTAACAGTTCATTATCACGACGAGCATAATCTAAGGAACCTCCTAAATGATAAACTAATTCAGCATCAGTAAATTTTACCTCTTTTCTTGATGATGAAGTATTTCCATCAATAGCCATAAGAGCAAGATTCCCTTCTTCTTCATCTTCACTATCAGTATCATCCCAGCTTCTTCCCTTTGCCAGATAAGCCCTTTCAGAGTTACTCTTCTGATTTGAATCATAAGAGTTCTTCCTCACCTGCTTTGGCTTCCTGCATTCTGTGGCAAAGTGTCCCAACTCATTGCAGTTATAGCATCTAATGGTGCTCCGATCAACCATCCCTGTTTTGTATCCACCACTACTGGTGTTAGAGGATGAAGATCCACCTGTCTGGAATCTGTTGTAGTTGGACTTGTACTTGAACTTTGGATTTCTCTTGAATCTAACATTGGAGAATCTCTTGACAATCTGGGCCATTGACTCATCTTCTAATTGCTCCAGCTCTTCCAAGGAGTTAAAATCATCACTAGATTGATTTGTAGTAGGAGGATCATATTCTGCTACTAACACATTTTCCTCAGCCTTGGAAAACTGTACCATTCTCTCTAACTGTTGAGATTGTTGTTGTAGTTGTTGACCTTCAGCTACTAGAGCAGTAGATGTGCTGACCACTCTATCTTTCCCGTAGACTTCCTTCTGCTGAATCTGCTCCAACTCATAGGTTTTTAATACACCATAGAGTCTATCCAAAGAAATCTCACTCATATCTCTAGCTTCTCTTATGGCAGTGATTCTATGTTCACGATGAGTTGGAAGTGTTAAAAGGAACTTTTTGTTGATCTCCCTGATTGAATAATATTTACCATTCATGTTCAGGTTATTAATCAAAGCATTGTACCTCTCGAACACTTCAGTAATTCCTTCTCCTGGATTGGATTTAAAATGTTCATACTCAGAGGTTAGGATCTCTAACTTGTTCTCCCTAACTTCCTCTGTACCTTCATTAATCACCTCAATAGTTTCCCATATGTGTTTGGAATTTTTACAGTTCATCACATGTCTGTTCATCAAGGAATCAAGGAAATAAACTAAAATTAATTGAAGGCTGGCATCCAAGGAGGCTTCTTCCTTTTCAGCAGGAGTAAAATCCTCAGGCTCTTTTGCATAGGTTCTAGCCTTGGTAATTACAACATCATCTTCTATCACCTCTGGTTCAATAACCATCGGAATTTTTGGACCCTTCTTTAACAAGTTCAGATATTTGGGATTTGCAACTTGTAAAAACAAGAGCATCTACTTCTTCCACACAATATAATTTTCTTTATCAAATAGTGGAATTTTAACGGTTCCAATTTTTGTGAAGTCATTATGAATTTTTGAATAAATAAAAATTCAAGGAGTCGAAAAATCACAAAAGTCTAGGATCTTGATTTGTTCGTTAATCAAAAGCCTGATACCAATTGTTAGGTCCCAATGTGTTTGTAGAAGGGGGGTTGAATACAAACTATACCGTTTAATCGAATTTAGTGCGGAATAAAAATTGAAACAAAATTCAAGTTAAATAAAAATATTATTAAACTTGAAAGGTGTTACAACAACGGTATCGATTACAAGGGATTAATCTCAAATTAATTATCACAAATCTAGAATAAATTCGACATGTACTTTTTCTATTTTTGCAATAAAAAGAATCAAATGCTAAACGCAATTTGAGATTAAGTTCTAGGGAATATAATCCGCTAGATAGTTACACAAGAACAAGAGAATGATTTCTAGTGGTTTGGATTTAACTTTAAAACTAGAAATTTATGATCTTGAAATTTGCAGATGAAGGATGAAATATTTAGTCGGCTACTTTTCTTTTCTGTTCTTGAGTTGTTGACTTCTGTTGTGTTCTGTGTGTTTTTTCTTGAATGTCTACTGCTCATATTTAATAAACCAATCAACAGAACTTCATTGAACTGGCAAGACAATCTGATAGTTGGCATGACTTTCGGCAAGACTATTGAATGAACTGGCATGACAATCGGCATAACAATCAGTTGAACTAGCAAGACAATCAATTTGAACTGGCACGACTATCTCCTCCCAGTAGAACTTTCGGTGAGACAATTGAAAAAGGCCTGGCATGACAATCGGTATGACAATCCAGATTGTCATGCCAGGTCAATTTTAATTATCTTGCTGAATTAAAACTGATTTTAATTCAATTAATTCAGAAAATTCTTAATATTAATTCAGAATTAATTAATCAATTAATTCAATAAATCAATAAATTAATCTTTGCAGATTTAATTTATTTTCTTAATTAAATTATATGACTTAATTAATTAATAGAGAATTAATACTACTCTTGAACATTAACCATTCTTCTGAAAATCTTCTGAAAATCACTGTCAATTATGAATCAATTCCACCACTTCAATGTTGACACTCGATGTACTGTCTGGTTCACGAGTGACTAACTTTCGTGACGTTTCTTCATGTCTTGACTTTGATAACTTGATTTTCTTCAGATTAAATCCCTGTAATTATCTGATACCCTGACAAGATCTCTGTCACTTGATTAAATCCACAATCTTGATTTATATCACTGAGGCTTGATCAATTTCTTGAACTTCTTCCAGTGAAGTAACTCCTCAAGTCTGTAGATGAACCTTGTTTATGAATCCTTTGACAGATGTTACTTTGTGAGATCTCTTTGACGGTAGATCCACTATTTACTTGTTACATTCTTATTTGAGTTGAGTTAAATCCTCGAATAAACAAATAGGCTATAACATATGCCTTTCAATCTCCCCCTATTTGTTTGTTGGATAATAACAACAAATACCTAGAGGATAACTCAACTAACAAATAAGAAAAAGATGTAATCAGAGATGCAAAGTAAATAGCAGAAAAGTTCTGGATAACATTTAACATTTTCCAAATTCTAAATAGATGGTCCTCTAGACTGAATATATCTTCAAGTAGTTTCATCTTCTTTTGTACGACCACATTTCCTGTTGAGAAGCGCATATCTCTCTTGCTTCTCCCCCTATGAGAATCAACTGCTTAAAGAAGATCACCTTCGTTTACCACATTTCCCGTACAATAGGATCCGCAGATAAAAACCAATGGTACTCCCCTTTTGGAAAACAGCTTCTTCCCTTACTAGGAAATCACCTTGTGTTTACCACCTCTCCAGTACAATAGGATCCGTAGTTACAAACAACAATGGTGTGGTGTAGTGTACATATGTAGGATCTTTTTCTTCCTCCCTGCTATTTCTCCCCCTTAGTTGAGGAATCCTCCAAACTATTACTTAAACTTTTATCTCCCCCTTAGAGAACGAATGTATGTCGTTGTCTGAAGGAGTTCTCATATTTCACTTGGTTGGAAAAGAAATAACAAGTAGTTTCTCTTTCTTCCTCACTGTGAGTGTGTGATTCTGTTTAGTGTACCTCACTTGTGTTTCACTCTTCTCTCCACTCGTGTTTACACTCATTCTCACAAGTGTATCACTCCTCTCATAGCTCCAAAATTCAGCTGTACCTACAAGGAAAATCACCTTAGCCATCCTTGAGGAGGTCACAGGTGGTGCGATGGGAGTTCGCAAATCCCCATCCTCGTTAGACTCGTCAAATGAATCTGAGTTATAATCTACAAGTTGCTAGTTTCCCTTTTAGGGTTCCAGATTTGAATTCTGGGAAGGTAAACAATGATCCAACGAATTTAGCATAAAGATCAAAGTTCCCTTCTAATGTCTGTGAAGGCATTTCCTTGTGACTCATCAGGTAATATCTGAATCATTGTCAACAAGTTGTCGATCTGCACCTATGTCAGATCCACTATCCGCAGATGCATCCAGGGGATTTAAGCCTGGGGAGGTAGACACTGACCACTGACATATGGATTTTGAATCAGTATCCTCTCCTAACACCTGTAAAGGCAATTGGTCCATTAAAGAACCTTGAACAATCGAATCTGACCTTAAAATGGTCAAAACTTTTGTTTCGGTCAACTCATCCTTTGTGTGTGTAACCTTTCCTTGTGCATCAAGAATTGTTTATGTTTGAGGTGGTGACACTACATCGGATGCCTTGGCCGACAGGCAAATTTCAATAGACGCAACCTGTTGAGAGAATGAATCTAGTAACTTTTTTTGTGCCTTTTCAGCCATTACATCTTTTTGAGAAGATGTATGGGGGATAACAGTTGTCTCGGTTTAAATACTACTCATATTTGTAGGAGACAGAGCTGTTGGGTTGACTTCAGAACCTTCCTTATGTGGTGCACTAATGCACTATCTCCCTCACGCTCATTCATACTACATTTTAGTGGTAAGAGAGTGTTGGTTGGTTCTGTTTCTATGTTTGTCTTTACAGTTTGGGATATATGTTGTGGGTTTTCAACTTTATGACTGTCAATGAAAGAAAGCCATTGGAGGCTGAACCTGTATCACAGAATATATGGCAATAGAGATAAAATGTACTTAAGATCTATAATGAATGAAAATTATACATTTAATCTTTTGAGAGAAATGATGTACAATAGTGATTTCAAAAGATTTTAATGAAATAAGAAATCACTAATGTAGAAAGAAGTTTGATTTTCTCCTGAAACTCACTGCACATATAAAACAATATGTTTGTGCCTATTAATAAGAGAGTTATTAATTATAACGACTCTACTAGTTCATATTAAACAGTAACTTCAGTTAGAGTGCCATACCATGTCCTTGACGATTGCTTGAGTAGTATACTAGTTCATACCAACCTCAAGTGAGATTGTGAAGAAGAGATTGCATAGTCCAATAGATCTGCAACTGCAAAGTCCATGAACTGTGGTGCACTGACTTCCTCTTTTGACTCACCAACCAGGAGTATACTTGTACACATCTTACTAGAGTCCAATTCCAAGTGTAATATGCATCAGGTGCCTGATATGTCGTAATATCCTCAAGACTCGTCACTGGTGCTATATGATAGATATTGCTTCCTGATAATAACCTAGCACAATATACACATTTACAATAATAACATTTTCAGCTTGCAAACAGACATATCCCTCAGTTAAACCTTTGTTATTATCTCCAAAGGCAACCACTGGGCCAGCTTTCTCAACCATATTTGATAGCAGGGCTCTAACTCCGGTCATATGTCTTGACGATCCGCTGTCAAGAATCCACACTACCGGTTCCACCTGTTTACTCCCTTGCACTACAAATGTTTTAGACCTTCTTCGGAACCCAAACTTGGTTGGGTCCGGCATACTTGTAGAGTTGGACTTTATCAGGAAAAACAACATTTTTAACTTTTATATTTTCAACTTTCTCACTGACTGAACATTTGACCTTGTAAACAGCCTTAAAAAAATTTCTGTTTAGACTTATGCACAAATGTCTCCTTTCTAGCCTTAGAAGGACTAGCAGTCTTAGACCTATCATGCTTTCTATTATTCACTTGCTGATGAGGAGTAGTCTTATCACTAGAAACATGCTTACCATTAAAATAAGCATACATCAAATTAAAAGCACAAGACATACAATTAGAAACACCACATACTTTATGAGAGGGATTAACAACAGGCAATTTATGCATGGTAGACATGGCATTTTTGTTATCCAACTCATATGTGTCTGAGTTAGTCTCGGTTGCTTTCACAACTTTGACTGGAACTTTCGACACACTTGACTTGGAAACAACCTTCTCATTAGTATGATCTTCAACACGTATTTCTTCTTGAAAAATAAAGGAGGTCTCATCAAATGGTTCAACAATTGATCCTTTATAGAGGGGTTTATCAACACCCTTAAGCACATGTGGTACTTCCCTACCTTTAGCACAAGCATGGGGAGGGGAGTTTATGCCTAATTCTCCAATAGCAGCATTGTAATCAAAACCTATTCCAGATGTTTGATTAATAGCTTGCTTACTGTAGAACTCTTTAGCCTTCGAACAAGAATTAAAGTAAGCTTTAACCTTAGTCTCAAGACCGGTGATCTTGTCTTTGAGAATAGTTTCGAGTTGTCTATAATAGTTAACTCTATTCTCTAGAAAAGATACTTGTTCTTTTAATTTGTCTTGATTAATGTGCACAAGTCTTAATTCATTGACCTCTTTCTCAAGGTCTTTGATCTGCTGACTTAACAGGTCATTATCAAGATGAGCATAATCTAAGGAACCTCCTAAATGATAAACTAATTCAGCATCAGTAAATTTTACCTCTTTTCTTGATGATGAAGTATTTCCATCAATAGCCATAAGAGCAAGATTCCCTTCTTCTTCATCTTCACTATCAGTATCATCCCATCTTCTTCCCTTTGCCAAATAAGCCCTTTCAGAGTTACTCTTCTGATTTGAATCATAAGAGTTCTTCCTCATTTGCTTTGGCTTCCAGCATTCTGTGGCAAACTGTCCCAACTCATTGCAGTTATATCATCTAATGATGCTCCGATCAACCATCCCTATTTTGTATCCACCACTACTGGTGTTAGAGGATGAACATCCACCTGTCTGGAATCTGTTGTAGTTGGACTTGTACTTGAACTTGGGATTTCTCTTGAATCTAACATTGGAGAATCTCTTGACAATCTGGGCCATTGACTCATCTTCCAATTGCTCCAGCTCTTCCAAGGAGTAAAAATCATCACTGGATTGATTTGTAGTAGGAGGATCACATTCTTCTACTAACACATTTTCCTCAGCCTTGGAAAACTGTACCATTCTCTCTAACTGTTGAGATTGTTGTTGTTGTTGTTGACCTTCAGCTACTAGAGCAGTAGATGTGCTGACCACTCTATCTTTCCCGTAGACTTCCTTCTACTGAATCTGCTCCAACTCATAGGTTTTTAACACACCATAGAGTCTATCTAAAGAAATCTCACTCATATATCTAGCTTCTCTTATGGCAGTGATTCTATGTTCAAGATGAGTTGGCAGTGTTAAAAGGAACTTTTTGTTGATCTCCCTGATTGAATAATATTTACCATTCATGTTCAGGTTGTTGATCAAAGCATTGTACCTCTCGAACACTTCAATAATTCCATCTCCTGGATTGGATTTAAAATGTTCATACTCAGAGGTTAGGATCTCTAACTTGTTCTCCCTAACTTCCTCTGTACCTTCATTAATCACCTCAATAGTTTCCCAGATGTGTTTGGAATTTTTACAGTTCATCACATGTCTGTTCATCAAGGAATCAAGGGAATCAACTAAAATTAATTGAAGGCTGGCATCCAAGGAGACTTCTTCCTTTTCAGCAAGAGTAAAATCCTCAGGCTCTTTTGCATAGGTTCTAGCCTTGGTAATTACAACATCATCTTCTATCACCTCTGGTTAAATAACCATCGGAATTTTTGGACCCTTCTTTAACAAGTTCAGATATTTGGGATTTGCAACTTGTAAAAACAAGAGCATCTTCTTCTTCCATATAATATAATTTTCTTTATCAAATAGTGGAATTTTAACGGTTCCAACTTTAGTGAAGTCATTATGAATTTTTGAATAATAAAAATTCAAGGAGTTGAAAAATCACAAAAGTCTAGGATCTTGATTTGTTCGTTAATCAGAAGGCTCTGATACCAATTGTTAGGTCCCAACGTGTTTGTAGAAGTGGGGTTGAATACAAACTATACCGTTTAATCGAATTTAGTGAGGAATAAAAATTGAAACAAAATTCAAGTTAAATAAAAATATTATTAAACTTGAAAGGTGTTACAACAACGGTATCAATTACAATGGATTCACAAATCTAGAATAAATTCGACATGTACTTTTTCTATTTTTGCAATATAAAGAATCAAATACTAAACGCAATTTGAGATTAAGTTCTAGGGATTATGATCCACTAGATAGTTACACAAGAACAAGAGAATGATTTCTAGTGGTTTGGATTTAACTTTAAAACTAGAAATTATGATCTTGAAATTTGCAGATGAAGGATGAAATATTTAGCCAGCTGCTTTTCTTTTATGTTCTTGAGTTGTTGACTTCTGTTGTGTTATGTGTGTTTTTTCTTGAATGTCTGCTGCTCATATTTAATAAACCAATCAATAGAACTTCATTGAACTGGCAAGACAATCTGATAGTTGGCATGACTTTCGGCAAGACTATTGAATGAACTGGCATGACAATCGGCATGACAATTAGTTGAACTAGCAAGACAATCAATTTGAACTGGCAAGACTATCTCCTCCCAGTAGAACTTTCGGTGAGATAATTGAAAAAGGCCTGGCATGACAATCGGTATGACAATCCAGATTGTCATGCCAGTTTAATTTTAATTGTCTTGCTGAATTAAAACTGATTTTAATTCAATTATAATTCAGAAAATTCTTAATATTAATTCAGAATTAATTAATCAATTAATTCAATTAATCAATAAATTAATATTTGCAGATTTAATTTATTTTCTTAATTAAATTATATGACTTAATTAATTAATAGAGAATTAATACTACTCTTGAACAACAACCATTCTTCTGAAAATCTTCTGAAAATCACTGTCAATTATGAACTATTTCTACCACTTCAATGTTAACACTCAATGTACTGTCTGGTTCATGAGTGACTAACTTTCGTGACGTTTCTTCATGTCTTGACTTTGATAACTTGATTATCTTCAGATTAAATCCCTGTAATTATCTGATACCCTGACAAGATCTCTGTCACTTGATTAAATCCACAATCTTGATTTATATCACTGAGGCTTGATCAATTTCTTGAACTTCTTCCAGTGAAGTAACTCCTCAAGTCTGTAGATGAACCTTGTTTCTGAATCCTTTGACAGATGTTACTTTGTGAGATCTCTTTGACAGTAGATCTACTATTTACTTGTTACATTCTTATTCAAGTTGAGTTAAATCCTCGAATAAACAAATAGGCTATAACATATGCCTTTCATAGTAGATTGTGGGTGATTCCAGCATAGCATAACTGAGCTTGCATTCCTTCAAAGTCCATCATTTTGTGAAAATCTCAAGATTGTGGAATCTCCTTATTCACAAGAGCTACGAAGTTGTTCTTTTCATAGATGAACCCAGACTGGGACATGATTTTGACTACTGGTGCCATTGTTAAAGTATAGAAATTTGCAGAGAGAGTATTTTCTTTGGAGAAGAAAGGAGTTAGAGCAATTGATTTTGAGAATGATAAAAGAATAAAATAAAAATGAATTCTGCTTTTGTACTATCTCAGAAATAAACTGTAAAAAATAATAAAGTGAAATAAAGTAATCAATCAAAATAGCCCAAAATAGCCATTTAAAATAAATAAACTGTCAAAATTCTGTCAATTATCCGTCGTGTTATACTTACAAACTGTAAGTATACCCGATGGATAATGTTCAGAGTTTTAACGGCTTAGATTGAGATAATTCGACGGATGAGAATAAAATAATAATTCGTTGGGTTATAAAATAATCCAGAAAAGTAATTGATTTTTATTAATAAATACTATTCCGACGGATGATCAAACTCGATGGATAATGAGCATCCGTCGGGATGTAAATTTTGACTTACCCAAAATTTCATCCAAAACAGAAAAAATCAATTAAGTTTCTGGCTGTATTATAACTTGCAAAAATACCTGAAATGATTCAAGAATATTTAAGCATACCTAACTCACTTACCAACCTTGAAAAGGTGGATTCATCAAGTGGCTTGGTAAAGATATCTGCAACCTGCTTTTCACTTGGAAAAAAATGAAGTTCCATAGTACCATTTATCACATGTTCCCTAATAAAGTGGTACTTGATGTCTATATGCTTTGTTCTTGAATGTTGTACTGGATTTTCAGTGATGGAAATTGCACTTGTGTTATCACATAAAATGGTAATTCAGTCCACTTGTAGACCATAGTCCAACAATTGGTTTTTCATCCACAAAATATGTGCACAACAACTATCAGCAGCAATATATTCAGCTTCAGCTGTAGAAGTAGAAACTGAATTTTGCTTTTTACTGAACCAGGACACAAGCTTGTTCCCTAGAAATTGACAGGTTCCTGTTGTACTTTTTCTGTCTATTTTACAACCTGTATAATCTGCATCTGAATAACTAGTTAGATCAAAACCAGAATCTCTAGGGTACCAAATGCCAAGTTTTGGTGTTCCCTTGAGATATCTGAAGATTCCCTTTATAACTACTAAATGAGATTCTCTAGGATCAGCCTGAAATCTAGCACAAAGACAAGTAGCAAAAATTATATCTAGCCTACTAGCTGTTAAGTACAGAAGTGATCCAACCATTCTCCTATAGCTTAAAATATCCACAGACTTTTTAGTAGTGTTTAATTCAAGTTTAGTTACAGTGGTCATGGGAGTTTTTGCAGATGTGCAATCCATTAGATTAAACTTCTTTAAAAGATCATAAATATATTTAGTTTGACTAATGAATATTCCATAACTAACTTGCTTAACTTGTAAACCAAGAAAGTAAGTTAGTTCTCCCATCATGCTCATTTCATACTTAATTTGCATCAATTTGGCAAACTTTTTGCAAATTTTTTCATCTGTAGAACCAAATATAAAATCATCTACATAAATTTGAACAAAAATACTAGAGCCATTAACATTTCTAAAGAATAAATTTTTATCAACAGTACCTCTAGTGAAGTGATTTTCCAAAAGAAACTTTGATAAAGTGTCATACCAGGCTCTAGGTGCTTGCTTCAGTCCATAAAGTGCTTTCAAAAGATGTTAGACACATTCTGGAAAATTTGGATTTTCAAAACCAGGAGGTTAACTGACATAGACTTCCTCCTCTAAATCTCCATTCTGAAAGGCACTTTTAACATCCATTTGATAGACCTTAAAATTGGCATGGGCTGCATAGGCTAAGAAAATTCTGATGGCTTCAAGTCTTGCAACAAGAGCAAAAGTTTCATCAAAATCTATTCCTTCTTGTTGACAGTAGCCCTTAGCAACCAATCTAGCTTTGTTCTTCACCACTATGCCATTTTCATCCATCTTATTTCTGAATACCCACTTGGTGTCAATTGGATTCTTTCCTTTAGGTTTGGGTACCAGCTTCCATACCTTGTTCCTTTCAAATTGGTTTATCTCCTCCTGCATAGCTAAAATCCAATCAGGATCCAACAAAGCTTCTTCTACCTTCTTTGGTTCTTCCTTAGAAAGGAAGTTGCTATATAGACATTCTTCTTGAGTTGCTTTCCTTGTTTGAGCTCGAGAAGATGTATCACCAATGATGAGCTCAAAATGGTGATCTTTAGTCCATTTTCTTTGTTGAGGTATATTAGCTCTAGATGAAGAGGCCTCATTGTTGTCTTGATGTGTGACTGAGTTTTGATTATGAGAAACTCCCCTTGAGTTTGTGAGTCTTTGATTTGAGAAATGGGTACTTTCTATAGGTGATCTATTCTGACTCTCAGCTTCTCTCATTGTTCCGACAGATGATGTACTTTGTATCTCGACGGATGAAGCTGATTGTCTCCCGACGGTTAAGGCAGATTGTCTCCCGACGGATGAAGCATTTTATAACTCGACAAATGTTGAATTATGTGCTTCATTAGTTGTAGATTTTTCTTCATTATCCTTAGTCACTGTTTCTTGATCACTTTCATCATCACTGTCATCACTAACCTTCTCCACATTATCAAACTTGAGGCTTCCATGAAAATCTCCATCTTGCAGTCCTTCAATCCTTTTATCATCAAACACAACATGTACTAATTCCATAACAATGTTGGTTCTTAGATAGTAGACTCTATATGCTTTTCCCACAGCATATCCAATAAAAATTCCTTCTTCTGCTTTAGCATCAAACTTTCCATGTTGATCAGTTTGATTCCTTAAGATATAACATTTATAGCCAAAGACATGAAGAAAATTTAGAGTTGGCTTCCTATTCTTGAACAATTGGTAGGGTGTCATGCACTTTTCTTGATTAACCAAAGAGATAGTCTGAGTATAGCAAGCAGTATTCACAGCTTCAACCGAAAAATATATTGGTAACTTTGATTCTTCAAGCATTATCCTTGCAGCTTCAATCACAGATCTGTTCTTCATTTCCTCTACTCCATTTTGTTGTGGAGTTCAGGCTACAGAAAACTCATGCATAATCCAATTCTCTTCACAAAATGATCCCATCACAAAATTCTTGAACTCAGTTCTATTGTCACTCCTGATTCTTCTTACTTTAAAGTCAGGATGATTGTTGACTTGCCTTATGTGATTGATGATGATTTCACTAGCTTCATCTTTGGACTTTAGAAAATATGTCCAAGAGAACTTTGAGAAATCATCCACAATTACTAGGTAAAATCTTTTTCTTGAGATAGACAACACATTGACTCGTCCAAACAAATCCATGTGCAACAATTACAAAGGTTCTTTAATTGTTGAATCAAGTGTCTTTCTGAATGATGCTTTGATCAGCTTTCCTTTCTGGCAGGCATCACACAATCCATCCTTAGTAAACTCCACTTGAGGAATACCTCTAACCAGTTCTTTCTTGACAAGCTCATTCATGGTCTTGAACTTTAGATAGGATAGCTTCTTGTGCCATAGCCAACTATCATCTTGACTTGCTTTACTGGGAACACAAGTTACTGATTCTGCATTAGATGAGTTGAAATCAGCTAAGTACACATTTCCTTTTCTCACTCCAGTGAGAACCACTTTGTTTCTCTTTATATTTGTCACAACACAGGCTTCTGAGTTGAAAGTAACTGAGTTGCCCTTATCACAAAGCTGGCTGATACTCAACAAGTTATGCTTGAGACCATCCACTAGGGCAACTTCTTCAATGATGACATTATCTTTTGAAATCAAGCCATATCCCACAGTATAACCTTTGTTGTCATCTCCAAAAGTAATACTTGGGCCAGCTCTTTCCTTGAACTCAATGAGCAGGGTAGAATCTCCAGTCATGTGCCTTGAGCAACCACTATCCAGATACCAAAGATTCTTTCTGTTTCCCTGCACACATCAAAATCAAATCAAGTTGATTTTGGTACCCAAGTTTCCTTGGGTCCTGCCTTGTTAGCTTTCTTCTTTGGTTTCTTAGGTTTGATCACATTTGACTTGGGAATTTCTGATTCATCCTTAGTCATCTGAGTTGGACCTTTGGAACCAGTCATTAAAACATAATTATCATGCACATTTTGATTAACAGGAAAAGGCATGCTATTTGCAAACATGTTATTCCAGTAAGGCATGTTAAATGGTATTTGAGGCATACTAAATGCAGCATAATAAGGATTAGGTGCAAATGGCATATTAGCAAATTTTGCATTCATATTCTGAGTAGACATAGCATTCATAGGCATGGCAGGCATGGCAGTCATGTTGGAAAAAGAAGAGGGTGCAGACATGGAAGTAGGCATAGCAAGTTTGCAATTAACAGACAAGTGATTAACACTATCACACTTAACACAGATTTTTCTTGGTGCATATTTATCAGGTATGTAGTTGCTATGTTTGTTAATTCCTACTTTCCCATTTCTATTGTTTTTCTTTTTAGCTTCTGTTTTAACCTCAATCTTTTCTAATCTGTCATTCAATTGCTTGATAGAAAGATGATCAATATTAACTTGCTTTTCCTTCCTGACTTGACTTGATTCTCCTGGAATAAAGTTCTTAGAAACTGATCCATATTTTTCGTTCAACTTAGATAGCTTAGCTTTGCTAACTGGTTTACTCACAGCTGACGGATGTGGCTCCTCGTCACTCGATAGATAATCCTTTTGATTATTCGATGGATGATTTTCATCATCCGTTGAGTCCACATCTGTAAACAATCCTTCAACCAAATTGGACTCAAGCTTCTCTTTACTCTTCTTCCCGGATGCATCACAAGAGGACTCAATACCTTGAACTTTAGTGATTTGAGCATGGACATCTCTAGATGATTTCCATGCCTTAATCACTTCCTGTTCTCGTTCAAGCTGTTTCTTTAAAATCTCTTCTTTCTTCAAGGAATCAGTTAATTCATCCTTAGAAATCTTACACTCAATTCTCAATTTCTCAAATTCAATAAACTGAGACTCTAGCACATTATTCCTCTCACTTAAAAACAAAATTTTCTTTAATTTTAGCATTTTGGCCATTAGGGCTAGATTACCTGATTGCTTGAAGAACTTGATTCTGTTTCATCAGATTTGGCCATTAGGGCTAGATTGACATAGCATGTTTCTTCATCTTCATCCAATCCATTTGCAGCCCAATCATTCTCTTGTGTGATGAAAGCCCTTTCCTTTTGTTTGAGCAACTCAAAGTATTTATGTTTATAATCAACAGGCTCAAACTTCTTTTTGCTGGAATCAGACTTTCTACATTCACTGGCAAATTGACCCACCAAGCCACATTTGAAACACTTAAATTTTAATTTATCAACCATGTTTCTGTTTGGCTTAGCTACTCTAAATTTCTTCTTGAATTTGAGCATGGAAAATCTTCTGGATAATAATGCTAGATGTTCATCAATATCATCTATGTCACCTTGGCTCAATTGATCTTCATTTTCAGCTACCAGCCCTTTACCCTTTCTTTCACAGAACTTTGATATAGACTCAACAACATATATCTTAATCTCTTTCTCCTTCTCTAACTCAACAACCAGTGCTATGAACCCTCTTTTCTTCCTTCCTTTCTTTATCCTCTCATTTTGCTCTATTTCAAGCTCATAGGTTTTCAGGATGCCATACAGTCTCTCCAAGGTGAACTCCTTGTAATCCTGTGAATTTCTCAATGAGACTCTCATTGGCTTCCACTCTTTTGGAAGAGATCTAAGGAACTTGAGGTTAAAGTCTTTTGTTTGATAGACTCTTCCATGCAACTTCAGAGCATTTATTAGCTTTTAAAATCTACTAAAAATATTAGTGAGAGACTCACTTTCTTCACAGTGGAAATGCTCATATTGCTGAATTAGTAGCTGCATCTTATTCTCCCTTACTTGCTCAGTACCATCACAAATAATCTGGATTGTGTCCCAAACCTATTTGGCTGTATTAAAGTTAATGATGTTATCAAACATATCACCTGTTAGGTTACACACACTGTAGAAGGGGGTTGAATACAGTGTATATTACAATAAAATCTAATTAAGAACACAAATATGAAACACAAAATAATCTTATTAATAAAACAGTATTACAATGGAACCGTCCTCTCTCAGTGATGAACAAATATCACGAGAGCTGCTAGGATTACAATGAATAATATTCTCAATTAAGATAACACTTATAGTGTAAACCCTATGCTCTTTTTATATAGACACACAGTTACAAGATAATATTCTAATCGATATAGAATATAAGTCTGCATCCTAAAATATATCAACTAGTTATCTTTTCCTCCAAGTATTCTATTCTTCATAGAATTCTTCTCCATGCATATCTCTTCTTGTGTTTGCCTTAATCTTCTTTCCTTCAATCAGCCGCCTTCCATTAATAGAACGTCTTCTTAAGTCCTGATATTATCTCCTGATAAATATCTTCTGATATCTTAAGTTCTGATAACTTAAGTTCTGATATCTTAAGTTCTGACTTCAGTATAAGTACTGATTTCCAGTTATGTCCTGATTTGTCCTGTTAGTTAAGATCTGAAAACTAAACACAAATCATTATTAGACATGACATCATAAATATATCTAACAATCTCCCCCAACTTGTAAATTAGCATAATATACAAGTTCAATAGATATTTGATGATGTCAAAAACATTAAGTACAAATGCATATGAGAATTTGACTAAGAAACTACAACTCACAGTCCTTGTAGCTTTTAGTATCCTTAAAGTCTACTATCAGCTTTAGCCTGTATATCCTTCAAAATTTATCAGCTGTAGTTCTTGACTTGGCTTCAGTGTGTAATCTCTTTAATGTCAGGAGTTGTTCTGAGATAGTTCTTGAAAAGAGTTCTCTCAGCATATTCAATTTCATTCTGCATCCTCCTTTTTGCATCTTTAAGTTCAACTGTATCTTCACCTATTTGAAAGATAGCAGCCCTGAGATCATTTATTTTTGCTTTCCTTATATCCTGATCCAGTCTGATGACATAGGCATTATCAGACTCTAGATTGAATTTAAGACCTTTAATACAAATAAATGTAGTGATGATTTTAGCGGTATTAGGCTTCATCTCAACTATATCACCATTGTGAGCTTTGTACTTAGGATAATATGGTATGTCAGACTTTACAGAGTAAAGTTTCTTCTGTCTTTGAATATCAGATTTTAAGTAACTGGAAATACCATATGTTGATCTGTTCTTCACTTGAAGTAGAAATAGCACATGTTGCAATTCTTCAAAGTACTTCAAACGAATAATATTCTTTCTAATCTAGAATACCCTCCTATCTGTCATGAAATATAGCATGATATCTTCTTTTAGCACAGAGTGGTAAACCATTTGTACAAACTCCAGTTGATTCAATCTTTCAGGAGTTGTTCCCACTCCTGGTTCACTCAATGAAGTTGGATCAGAGGTAGTATTATTTACTCTCTTTTCCTTAGAACTACCCAATCCTGATTTGTCTCTAGCTTCCTTTCCTAGAATAACTCTTGCTTCAAAACCACTTGGTTTAGTCTTCAAAAGTTGAGTAGATTGTTGAGCTTTAGTAAACCCAGGTAGTAGAATTTTTGAAGATTTAACATGAGCAATGTCAGAGGTTTCCTTTTCTTTATCTTCTGATATCAAGCTAACATGAGCTCTGTCAGAGGTTGTTTGCTTCATTGTAATATCAGAATTTACTAAGTCCTGATCTTGAACAACATGAGCTCTGTCAGAGGTTGTTTGAATATTTTTCTTCTTCAAAATCAGACTAGTATCTTCATCATATTTTACTTCCAGATCCATAATTGGCATATAAACCTTTACAGGTTCATCAACTTTTGCTTTGCCCTTGAATCTTGGATCTGCCTCTACTTGTGATTTGGCTTTGGATTCAGATTTGGTTGCCTCAGAGTTTGTCTTCTCTTTAATCACAATTCCCTTAGGCTTTGGAGGTTTCTTTACAGTAATAGAAGCTTTAGACTTTAATTTGTCATTATCTGCTTTAAGTCCGGCTTCTTCTTTCTTCAGACTTTCAAAGTCCATTCCTGGATTGTCTTTGAGAAATAGTCTTTTTGAAATTTCTTCATCCAACTTCTGTAACTTGGGGTCTTGATAGTATACTGATGTTTCTTTCCCCTTAAGCTTCAGTGTCTACATAAACTTCTGTGATTCTTGACTTTCACCATGTATCAGAACATCAGGCTTAGTCAGAACTTCCTTATCAGAACTTTTTCTTCTATCAGCATCAGAACTTGATCTCTGTGTAGAAGTTCCTGCTTTCCTGGATAAAAAGCCTTTGCCTTGTCCATGACCTCTACCCCTTTCAGAGTTTCCCTGGTCACCATTTCCATCATCCTTTTGAAAGTCCAATCATTTATAAGGATTTAGGAATAACTTTTATGTAATCTGTTTTGATTTCATTAATATTAATAAAAGACTTGTTTTTTTATTGCGGGCTCTATCTATTTAAATGTTTTAATAAGATATACCACAGTTTAGAGTAAAGCTTTTTATGGATTGTGACGAGATCATAATAATGAGACCTAAAAGATGATAACTCTAAACTTAAATAGTTCCTGGTCGTAGGATTACTTACTGGTGATTAATAATCCGTAAAGATCGGTACATACTATGCTTGCTTCATTATGAAGGATGTCTGTTCTCATAGACATTTGTGTGGTGACACTATAGCTAGTATGTAGGTGCTTATTATAGAATAAGTTCACTGAACATGACTCACACAGCTGAACAACTGATGGAGTTCACTCACGTGTCACCAGTTGTTCACATAGTGATAGTTGTACAAGTATCCTTATACTTGAGGTCATCATGGTCATCTTGTGTACACTGAACTATGCTTTGGTTTAGTTCTTAGTCTCCAGCGACAATTATAAGGGCTCTACTGGGTATAGGAATTTGTACACGAAGATAGTGTATGATCAATAAAGGATCTATCCCTTCCAGTGAAGGAAGAGAATGTTCAATGCTGATCCACTTATGCTAGTTCAGGAATCTCTGGCTAGAGTGAATGAAATTAGAAAGGAGTTTCTAATTTACATTAAATAGAACTAAGCATAGTGAATGAAAAAGCAAATGATTAAATAAGATAGGCTTGACATAAGTTCCATGCCTTGTATTTAATCGTGACATTGCAGGGTAGAAGGAATTGATTGTACGGTAACTACTCACTGAATAGGTTCTTGGTATTCTAAGCAGTGAATTCGTATTATCCGGATATTCGCGATATGCTGAGAAGTATCCCTCACGATGTAGAATAAATATGATTAATTAATTTATCATATTTAATGAATTAGAGAATTTATATAAATAATGATAAAATAGTTTTATTATAATTTATTTCTACTACCGGCTTAATATTGAACCTATAGGGGTCACACCATAAAAGAGAATGATTTAATGGTGGAGAAATTAATTAATAATGGCTAATAATTATTTATTTATGAAATAAATAATTAATTGGAAAATTTAATAATTGATTAAATAAGATTTAATTGATTATAAATTAATTAAGAAAAAGTTCTTAATATTATTAATTAAGAATTTAATTTTTGAAAATTAAATCAAGTGAGAGAATTATTTCTAAAGTGTTTAGAAAAAGGATTAATAATTAAAAGGTGTTTTAATTATTAGTGAGAATAATAAAGGGTTAATAATAATAATATTTTATGGGAAAGTTTTCAGCTGAAAATTGTGCCTATAAATATACTATTATAGACCCTATTTTTGCCTAAAACCAAAAAGATTTAAAAAAACCCTAATTCTCTCCATCTCCTCCTCCTCCATTACATCATTTTCTTGGTGGATACTGGTGGAGTGCTTCACACTTGAGGAGCAGCTGCTAAGGATCATGGTTCATCGTTTTTGGATTGCCATTAAAGACCTCCATCTTTCCATTAACGTAAAGTTTCTTAAGGTAAACATACTGAACTACGAATTAAATATTATTTTTCCCATGGATCCTGCAGAGGGTTTCGGTTTTTTTTAAGATTTAAATTTACGTTTTCGCTGCGTTTATGTGCTAAAAACCCTTCAATGGCATCAGAGCTACTTGCGAAAAGTTTTTAATTCGTTTATGTGTTTAACTGTTTTCGATATATGAGCATATACGTGATTCGCCATGATTTGATATTGATATAATATGCTTATATATGTATGGTTTTAAATATATGATATTCATGTGAGTTGTATAATCATAAGATGATTACGTAATCTGTATATATACTGATATATACATGATTTATGTTTGTTCTAATTATGATAATCATATTAGATACAGATTCTGAATTGGCTGCTGCAGATTTGCCGAAATCTGGGTCTGGTGTCCGATTTACGCAAACGAATACCCTCTTCCATAGGTAAACGAGCGTCTGAACAAAACAGATAGCTAAAGCTATCAACGACTCCTCTGTAAGGCGTTTGACGTCGTTTACTTCCCGTAAACAGTGATTCTTGTTTTTCTGTTTTGATTCTGATTTTTGTCATATTTTCTTTTTATGATTAGATCATGGATAATATGATATGTTAAGATCAGATTATGTGTTTTAACATGCTTTTATGTGTTGTATGAGCATGGTGGATGGTTATGGCCTTTCGACCTTAGTGTAATGGTTTTGGTTTTGGTTTTAAATACGACTTGCATGTCGTCAATCTTTGTAATCATAAATCTCGAATATAACTCGAGTTATTTTTGTAAGTTCATTAGATTGGTTTTACTTTCAATCATGTAATGTAATTGAAGACTCAACAAGTGTGGCGCCCTCCAAACCCGGGTCAGAAGTTTGGGGTCCACACACACACATTATTTATAACCTACTTATAACAATAATAAAGATAATAATAATATGCAGTGACCCTACTTACCAACTATCACGGACCGCAACAGGTTAAAGTATGCACACAAGCCGAACACACACTTATATTACAAACCGTTCAAATCCCAACTATCCAAACTCAGAACTGAGTATTAAACATTATTACAAACTTTTACAAATTTATATTATCCCAAAAGAAGCCTACTAGCTCAGCTCGATCAACCTGAACCCCTAGCTCTCGCGCTGGACTGGGGATCCTCGTTACCAACCTGTTCCTTCTTAACTGGAAAAGAATATAAACAACATCGCACAAATGAGCTAACTAGCTCAGCAAGTCACAATGACAAAACTGAGAATAATGATCATCAGGTGAAAATGGTTACGATATCAAGTGAACAATGAATTATGATTTAGAATTGGACATTATACTTTCATTTTAAAAACCAAGGTTAGGCTGCTGATCTGTCACGCACTAACCCCGAGCAAAGCACACAGCATTGCTCTAACTACTGGATCCAAGGCACATATTGGCCTAATTTGACCATCATATGGTCTGACCACGAATCTGGTCCATAATTTTTATAAAAACAATCCAATTCTAGCATAATAACATAATAGGCAATAATAAACAATAAACAGAATCATTAACAACATTGGATGTTTCATAATGAAATGGTTTCAGAGTTCATGAGGATCAATATGGCATTTTCAAAGCTTAGCTGTTGGGTAATGAAAGAATTGGATAACAAAGGAATCAGTGTTTCAAGGTTTCAAGGATTTTGCCTTTCAAAGCGTAGGATACAATGGTTTGAGTGTGAAGATAATTCGATTCAGTGTTTGGTATATAGTTTGTATGTATTTGCGGAATGATATTGTATATTTGTGGTTCGGGTTTAGGTATACAACAATCAATGGTCTCGAAAGAATCAGGTTTATAGCTCAAGATCAAAAATGGAATCAGGGTTTAGGTTTTAGTGCTTCAAAGCACTTACAATTTAGAACAGGACTATCAATCACTACAATATCTCGAGAAAGTTCAGAACACTTGCCCGGTGTTAGCTTACTATACTGTACTCACTTCCAATCTCAACCGCCTTACTCCTCAACTACCTGTTTCTCTTTCCTACATTTTGCCTCTTCTGCTCACATATCATAAGCATCTATCAATAATCAACTCATACGATTCTATTCAACACATACTTCTATCTACCCTTCGTTTCACCCAAATCCGATTAACGGATTGAAAGTTATGCAATAAACAAGTACACATCGAATATAGAGACCGACAGTCAACCAACAAATCACATATAACACATAATACGTTACGTAATCAATGACATATAATTTATAAAGAAGTTTCGGGTCATAAATAGGCTTTCTGGTATTTAAAATGATTTTTAAACCATTTTTCGGAATTAAAACGGGTCGTTGGATCAATTTCGGGTTAATAAACAGGGTTCGGTTAACCAATTCTGGCTTCGAAACAATTTTATAATAATTATCGAGCCTTGGAAATAATTTAGAATAATATTTCAAAGCTCGAAACTATTTTTCGGAATTTTTAAATCATTTTTAAATAATTAAATCTAATTAAATAATTAATTAAAATAAATTAATAATTAATTAAATCAATTAATCAATTAATTTTTGAATTAATTGACCAATTAATCAATTAAAAATTAACTGAAATTAATTAACTAAATAATTCAGATTTATTTTTGAATTAAAAATAATTTTCGGAATTAAAATAATAGTTTTTAGAATTTTCATAAATTAAAAACGAATTTTTATAATAAAAATAAATAGGAAATATGATTTTTTAAACATTTTTAAAACAGGAATCCAATTTTTGCAAAGTCTGGAAACTGCAGGAACCTAACTTCATCATCTCCAAAAGTACAGGGGCCTGTTTGCAATTTTGCAAACTCCCACCGTCGACTCGCCGGAGTGTGGCCGGAGAACACGATTCCGAGCACCTCAGGCCACCAAACTGTCCAGAATTAATCTACAGGTTACCAGCAACTTATACATGTAATCAAAATTCAATAATCATCCCTGTCCTGGCCGGAAAATGGCCAAGAACATCGTCGGTTTCCGGCGAACATCGTAAAACTTAAAAACATAACTCCCTTCAATTCACTAATCCTCTGTTAACGAGCTATATACCAATCGATTGCAAATTTCATAAGGAATACAACCCACTATAAATCAACAGCTAATAACCCCTAAATCAAAAATCCCTAAATTTCAATTGAAAACATTCATACGGTTTATAAACCCTAATTTTGAAATCCGAAAATCAAACTCAAATTTGAACATGTTATTGAACTCCAAATCAGACGTATAATATATCAAAATCATCAGGTAAACAAGCTCTACAACATGCAATCATCAAATCATACAAACAACCATCCGAACAAAAATTCATATTTTTAATCAAAATAATTCGAAAATAAATAAAAATATATAAAATCAACCTTTGATTCTGCAGTAAAATAGGTTATGGAATCTGATAGAGCTCTTCAAGACCTTCAAATCTGGTACTCGAGCTTTTGAAACAAAGATCAATAACACCTTCAAAAGTTGGTTTGATTCTTGGAACAGTTTATGAATATATGATTTTTCTCTGTAAAATTATATAATTATCTGTCTGCAAATGATTTTGATACGAAATAAAATACGGTAAAAGGCTATTTATATTTACAGAACATTAGTATCCTGTTGGGTCATTCCGGATATAAAACGGTACATTTATTTATAAAAACTGATCCAAATGGTATCGGTTTTCGGGATAATTATCCAAATCAGTACAATTTGTACTACGGTCTTGGTCTCAGCGCCTCGTTACACGTAGTACGAAGTGATAATTGTGATAGTTTAATAAAAAGCTCCCGTTTATCAAAAATACGAGTTTTATTGATTTATCGAAAGAAATATTGTATCAAAAATGTTGTGCCGGGACCTGCGCAGGACAAACCGTACGCCGGATCGAAAAAGTCGAAACATGGAAAATGCTCGGAATATTACAATTAGGTTAGGAAGGAGTTCTCGGAAGAGTTTCGGGTTCCAAAAACGTAACAACGGGTGACGTCGGTTGGTTCCCGTTTTTATAAAATAGATTTTAAATACCCGGAAAAAGATTTTATAAATTTCATATGATTCTTATAAATTCATAAATCAACATAAAAATAATTAGGAAGATATGACAATTATCTATATTTATTTTGGACATATAAAAATTAAAATACTCAATTAATATTATTTTTGAATATCCAAATACAGATAACATTTAACAATTAATTCACAGAATAGATACTGAACACATATAATAATTATTTAATAGCAAAATAATTACATGATATATCCCGGATATTACATCCTTCCCCCCTTAAAAGGATTCTGTCCTCAGAATCTCTTAAGAAAATAAACGAGGGTACTTTTCTCTCATATCACTTTCTAACTCCCAGGTTGACTCTTCAACTTTTGGGATTCTCCACAATACTCTTACTAACTTTACCACTTTATTTCTCAATACTTTCTCTCTCTCCTCTAGAATCTCTATCGGACTTTTTACATTTGACAAATCCGCCTGAAGCTCTATTGGTTCATATTCTATTACATGCCTAGAGTCGGGATTGTACTTCTTAAGCATCGATACGTGAAAAACATTGTGAATGTGCTCCATGTGCGGTGATAACGCCAACTCGTAAGCTACTTTGTCAACGCGCTTTAGGATCTCAAAAGGTCCAACATATCTTGGACTTAACTTCCCTTTCTTCCCAAATCTTGTTAGTCCTTTCCACGGTGATACTTTCAGTAATACCAAGCTTCCTTCTTCAAATTCCATGTCTTTCCTTGACTGGTCTGCGTATTTCCTCTGACGATCTTGTGCGGCTATCAATCTCTTCTGGATAATTTTAGTAACTTCCTTTGTCTGCTGTACCAGTTCAGGTCCAAGTATCTTGCGTTCTCCTACTTCATCCCAATATACCGGAGATCTGCATTTGCGCCCATAAAGGGCTTTATAGGGTGGCATACCAATACTGGCGTGATAACTGTTATTATAAGCAAACTCTACCAGGGGTAAATGCTCGTCCCAAATTCCTTTGAAATTAATAGCACAAACGTGTAACATGTCCTCGATTGTCTGGATCGTTCTTTCACTTTGGCCGTCCGTCTGGGGGTTATAGGCCGTACTCATATTCAGTCTTGTTCCCAAACATTCTTGAAAACTCCTCCAAAATCTCGAGTTAAATCTTGGATCTCGATCAGATACGATAGACACAGGAACTCCATGACGAACTACGATTTCCTTCAGGTACATATGGACTAACTTGTCGAGCGAAAATCTTTCATTTATAGGCAGAAAATGAGCTGACTTGGTAAGTCTATCCACTATAACCCAAATGGCATAATGATTAGCCCTTGTCCTTGGTAATCCCACTATAAAATCCATGGCAATATGTTCCCACTTCCACTATAGAATCTCCAATGGCTGTAACAATCCACTTGGTCTCTGATGCTCTACTTTAACTTTCTGACAGGTATAACATTTACTAACCCATTCCACAATTTCCCTCTTCATGTCTGGCCACCAATAATTTTCCTTTAAATCTCTATACATCTTGGTACTTCCCGGATGGATGGAATATCTTAAACTATGCGCTTCTTGCAAAATTTCATTCTTCAGCTCCGTTACTAGTGGAATCCAAATTCTAGAAGAAAACCCCAAAATACCTTGATCATCCTTTTGTGTGCATAACTCTTCAGCTACCAAACGATTTATATCTTGGTCCATTACATCTTCCAGACATTTCTTTATTTTCTCCAGCAACTCCGGCTGGAAAGTCATACTGTACACTTTCGCTTCTTCAGGTTTGCAAACTCTAATCTCCAATTCCAATCTCTGAAATTCCTTATATATCTCTTCAGGTACTGATAACTCATTTAACCTTTCCTTCCGACTTAACGCGTCCGCTACAACGTTCGCTTTACCAGGATGATAATTAATCGAGCAATCATAATCTTTGATCAATTCTAACCATCTTCTTTGCCTCATATTAAGTTCCTTCTGGGTGAATATATACTTCAAACTTTTGTGATCCGTATAAATCTCACACTTCTCTCCATAAAGGTAATGTCTCCAGATCTTCAAAGCAAACACTATGGTTGCTAGCTCCAAATCATGAGTAGGATACTTCTGTTCGTGTGGTTTCAATTGCCTTGACGCATACGCAATCACCTTTTCGTGCTGCATTAGAACACATCCTAATCCTTTGTGAGAAGCATCGCTATAAATTACGAAATTCCCTTGATCGTCTGGAAGTGACAAAACAAAAACCACTAACTACTTTTATTACAAACCAACATTCAAAGTCTCACAAACTCTCTTTATTACAAACCATTGTCTAATTCATTTTAAGCTAAGTTCAACTTTTATTCAAACACACACACCTACTATCTATCAATACTTCACCTGCTCGGGCAACTCAAAGCTTTCTTCCTGGATTGGGATCAACACCTTGGGTATAAGAGGATCCCGAGGCTTGACTCGCTTCTTTACCACTCGAGTCCTGATTGGTTTCATATTCCTTCTTAACTGAAAATAATAAGGTGAATAACAACAAAAGGGCTGAGCCAAAAGTTGTTCAACAAGTCCACAAACATATAAACAGTGTTAAAGCATTTTAAATGAATCCGCCATCCCAGGTATATCTGCCAAGATATAACCTCACGAGAATAGAAAGAAGGCCATTACTGGCGAGTACAAATAAACTAAACTAGACACAAGTTCGCATCTATATTCTGCTGATCAGTCAGAATATAATGTAGATCCATATCTCAGTATATAGATCCAGTCGGGTACCCAGGTACTACGGCCCACGTCGAGGCACCAGTCATCCCGGTCCTCAGGATTAAGACACACTCAATCCCAAAATATCCTTATCCAGTCCATCGCTCAGCAACCGGGACAATCGGTATGCTTTGATATATTCCAAACACTAGAATATATCAATCTCCATGTGTTACCAACAGAATATGAATCAAGAATCAAAAGAAACGGAGAAATCAAGAATTGAAATGAAATATGAACAAAGGAATAGGGATTGTATATTAGTGATCAAGAACAATAATCAAGAGAATGTAAATGTGATAAATATTTGAATCAATATCACTATTCCGAAAGTAGAATAGAGGAAAAACTTGCCTTCTGCGTGACTTACTGCAATTGAATCACTTATGTCTATCACCTTGGACTATTACCGACTCAACTGGCCTGGCTGGCTTAGCTTCTGCTGGCAGAACAGACTGGTTAAGTCATGTCGTACTTCATTTGCATCTTGAATCGACTTCAAACTGATCATAACATCTACCCAAGCGCTTATGACTGACTCATGTATTACATATAAGCAAGTAAGACTCGATTAACCACCTAATACACATAAGCACATAAGCATATAATCATTTTTATGGTTAAAATAATTTTTAAAACCAAAATCGACTCGCTGATTGCTTAACTGATAGTTATCTGACTCGTTTCCCATTTTTCCGGAATTTTTCGGACTCGTCTCGGCACGTAACTTGACTGATAATCAAACAAGTCACAAAATCAACTAACTTCTAAAAAAATTAAGCTTTGATATTATTTTTAATGAAAAGGATTCATTTTTCTGAGTTAACAGGCTTTCGTTTCACGCAAAACGGACTAAAGGTTGAATTATTATTAATTAAATACTGATAATTCCATTTATTAATCATTATAAATAATTATTACTAATTTTTAAAACCCAAAAATAATTTTTAAATCATTATTTAAGAAAATCAGAATTAAAAATAATTTTTCTATAATTTTTGAAATTAAATTGAATTTATTATGATTTATTGAAAATTATTTGATTAATTATCAAAATAATTAATCACTTTTAAATAATTAATAAGTAATAAATAAATAATAAATAATTAAGAAAATAATTCAATCTGATTTTTAGAAAATAATTCAGAATTATTTATAATATAAATTAATTAATTAAATAATTAATTAATCAATTTACAAAATAAATAAAACTGATTTTTAAAATTAATAAAAATAAAATAAAAATCAAAATTTCAGAAATAGTTGTCAGAAATTGGTTTCTGACAAAAACAGATCAAAACCGGGTAATCTGAACGGGTCAAACGGGTTGCATTCCGGGTCACCAAGAACACGCCGGAATTTTTCCAGATTCCGGTGAGTTCCCGGAGTCCGGCCAAGCTCCGATCAGCCCCAAATCAACACCATTTGGTGCTGTTTTTGAGTGCTTTTCATTGCAAATCAACACAGCAATCCAACCACGGCCAAAACATCACAGAATAACTCCTGAATCAACTTCTCCGGCAAAATCGACATAAACTCCGGCCAAAAATCGAATTTGCAGAATCGTACATAAAATCAAACGTTATATAGTGCAAAATGAAGCTAAGAACATATACAATCAAAGCCCTAACATTACAAGAACCAAATATTCACAGAAATCATCGAGTTGTGTTTTGAAAATTTGACCTAAACCCTAGAATTCGTGAATCACTATCCAAGCATCGTTTGTTCAATTAAACACCATGAATCGACTGTAAATCATCTAACAAAGCTATAGCAATCATCAAAACATCACAATAACCCCAGAATCAAAAAGCCCTAATTCGAACATAAACCCTAAAAATCAAAAATCAAAAACGATGCAATAAAACATGAAATTGATGCAAGAAACAGAAAGAACGGATCACAACCTTCGATTTGAGTACTTGAATCACACGATTTGATGTTGTAATCAGTGAGAAATCACGACTTGATTCTTCGACCCGAACCTGTTCTTCCCGACCCGATTTCAGAGAATTTTTGGTAATTTTGCAGATTTTAATGATTAATTATAATTAATTAAATAAAAATTAGGCTATTTATAGTAGTAAAAATAATACTCCTAATTAAAATTAAGGGGCTAATTATACATTAAATAAAAATATTGGGCCCTAATTTTTATAATTTTTGAGTATTAAAATTTAATTTATAAATATTTTATATATGCAATATATATGCCAAAAATTCCCAAAAATTGTGAATAATGCAAAAATGCAAAGAAATAATATAAATGAAAGTCCTATAATTTTATAAAAATAAAAATGTGATTTTTGTGGGGTTTTTGACACCCAATGGGGCCCGAAAAAATCATTTTTCGCAAAACGAGAAAATTTATAAATTATCTAGATGTTCAGAACAAGGCGATTGTAAAAGCCATTTGATGAAAAATAAGGCCCATTATTTTATTTGAAATACTAGCTTTAAAATCATCGTTTGGATCATAAAACGTTTGAAATAAAACCTATAAATGCATAATAAAATATCTGAAAAATACCTTAAAATACAAAAATGACATGGAATACACGTATCACGTAACAGTTAGGGTTTATCAGATAATCACATAAATGACACATTAATTCACATATTTTATTATAATCATGATATAATATAAACGTAAAGTTCCCAGTCGTTACATCCTCCCCCCTTAAAAGGATTCTGTCCTTAGAATCTTCTATGAAAACAAATGAGGGTATTTCTCTAATATTTCACTTTCGAGTTCCCAGGTTGATTCTTCAACCATAGGATTTCTCCACAATACTCGCACTAAATATACAGACTTATTTCTCAACACTTTCTCTCGCCGATCTAAAATTCTTACCGGCTGTTCTATAAAAGACAAATCAGGTTGGATTTCTATCGGCTCATACTCGATTACATGCCTAGAATCAGGATTATATCGCTTAAGCATGGACACGTGAAACACATTGTGAATATGCTGCATATGAGGCGGTAAAGCTAATTCGTATGCAACTTTTCCCACTTTCTTCAAAATTTCAAACGGTCCAAAATAACGTGGTTTCAATTTACCCTTATTTCTAAATCTGGTTAATCCTTTCCATGGCGATATTTTGAGTAGTACGTTTTCTCCTTCCTGATAGTCTATATCTTTCCTGGCTTGATCTGCATATTTGCGTTGTCTGTTTTGCGCTGCATCGAGTCGTTTTCGAATGAGTTCAATCTTTTCTTTCATCTGTTGAATTAGTTCTTGACCCAAAATTTTGCGTTCTCCAACTTCATCCCAATATACTAGTGATCTGCATTTTCTCCCGTATAATACTTCATACGGTGGCATTCCAATGCTGGCGTGATAACTGTTATTATAAGAAAATTCCACTAGGGGTAGATGTTCATCCCAACTGCCTTCAAAATCGATCGCACAAACTCGTAGCATGTCTTCAATCGTTTGGATAGTTCTTTCACTTTGCCCGTCGGTTTGCGGATGATAAGCGGTACTCATGTTCAATTTAGTTCCAAGACATTCTTGAAATTGTCTCCAAAATCTTGAGTTGAAACGAGGATCTCGATCAGACACGATAGATACTAGAACTCCATGTCGCATCACAATTTCTTTGAGATATATGTGTACTAGCTTGTCGAGTGAAAATCTTTCATTGATTGGTAGAAAATGTGCCGACTTCGTGAGTCTGTCAATGATTACCCATATCGCATCATGATTTGCCTTTGTCCTTGGTAGTCCTACCACAAAATCCATTGCTAGATGTTCCCATTTCCATTATGGAATGTCTAATGGTTGCAATAATCCACTCGGACGTTGATGTTCCGCTTTAACTCGCTGGCATGTGTAGCACTTACTTATCCATTCAGCTATTTCCTTCTTCATGTTCGGCCACCAGAAGTTTTCTTTCAGATCACGATACATTTTTGTACTTCCTGGATGAATGGAATACTTCGAATTGTGCGCATCTCGCATTATTTCTTCTTTTAATTCTACTACGTTAGGGATCCAGATTCTCGACGCAAAGCGTAAAATTCCTTCATTATCTTTCTGAGTTGTGATTTCTTCTCCCGTCAGGTCGTCATCTTGACCCATCACTTCATTTTGACAGCAGCGAATCTTTTCTAACAATTCCGGTTGGAAAGTCATAGTGTAGATAGCTTCTGCAGATTCATTGGGAATACGAATCTCAATTTCCAATTTGTCGAATTCCTTGATTAAGTCTTCACACGAAGTTAACCGATTCAATCTTTCTTTCCTGCTCAGCGCATCTGCTACAACATTTGCTTTCCCTGGATGATAACTAATCGTGACTTTGTAATCCTTTATCAATTCCAGCCATCGACGTTGCCGCATGTTCAGCTCCTTTTGCGTAAAGATATACTTTAGACTTTTATGATCTGTGTAAATTTCACATTTTTCACCGTAGAGATAATGTCTCCAAAGCTTCAACGCAAATACGATCGCTGCCAATTCCAGATCATGAGTAGGATATTTTTGTTCATGAGTTTTAAGTTGTCTCGAAGCATATGCGATGACATTACCGTGCTACATCAGTACACATCCTAACCCGCGATACGAAGCGTCGCTGAAAATGACGAAATTTCCTAGCTCGTCTGGCAGTACAAGTACTGGTGCAGTTACTAACCGATTTTTCAGCTCTTGAAAACTTTCTTCACACTTATCACTCCATTCAAACTTTTCACTTTTTCGAGTTAACTTGGTCAGCGGCGTTGCTATTTTCGCAAAATCTTTGACAAACCTTCGATAATATCCTGCCAATCCCAAGAAACTTCGAACTTCTGTCGGCGTCCTTGGTCTTTCCCAATTTAACACAGCTTCAATCTTTGCTGGATCGACTTGGATGCCTTCTCTACTGATAATATTCCCTAGAAATTGTACTTCTCTTAACCAGAATTCACATTTTGAGAATTTTGCGTATAGTTGCTATTTCCTCAGAATTTCCAAAGTTATTCTCAAGTGTTCTGCGTGCTCTTCTTCTGACTTGGAGTAAATCAAGATGTTGTAATAACCCCAATTTTTGGAAAATTTTGAAACCCTTATGAATAGTGTTTTTGCTGAACGAGAAAACTTTTCATGCCACGCTATGTAGGGGTTCTGTTATTGATCTTATGGGATATTATTAGTACTCTATGTGGTATATAAGTGTATGTAAAGATCGTCAGAATCCAATTCCGAACATTTTGATTTTTCCCGGAAATCCACTAGATACGGAAAGAATTGAGAAAAAGGTAACAGGATAAAAAGGATTTAAATTAAAGGATTATAATAGAGGATCATAAAAAGGAATATAATGTATTGAGAAAGGTTAAGGGAACCTAAGTAATAAGATCCCGGGTATGATCCTTCAAACGATAAACGAGAACGAAAGTTAAGCGAACCGTATAGCAGATCAGCGGTCATTAGGCAAACGATTAGGAAGTTAATCAAAGGGATTAATGGGAATGATGTCATCCAACCAATAGAAAGAAGACAAGGAAGGAAGGATGACATCATGTGGATGAGATAAGCATGACATGGGAAGGAGGAGGTGTGGTGGCTTTGTAACCACACAAATCCAAGGGCAAGAAGGTAAATTACTAAATCAAAAACAAAAACCAAATCAACCAACCAAAAAAATCAAAACAAGGCAAAACACAAAATTCTCTCTTCTTCTTTCTCCATGGAAGCTCACGGGTCCTTTTCTTAATTTTTGAAGATCCAAGCTCCTCCACTTACTATTTAGCAAGGTAATTATCCTAGCTTCTCCTAGTTAAGTTACATACTTCCTATAAGTTTAAGCTTCTAAATCCAAGCCAATCTTTTTCTATAAATCATCAAAGAAGATGGTGAATAGTGTTTTCAAGAACTAAAATTTGTGTTCTTGAAGTTTTGTTTAGATTAAGCTTGGATAAGGGCTTTAAAGATGATTCCAAGCCATCCCCTTGATTCTCCACTCTCCAAGGAAGGTATAATCTCTTAACCAAGCTTTGTTATTGAAAGTTAAGAGCATAAAATGAGTATTAGAGTTCATGAGAGGCTTGATGATTGTGTATGTAGAGATTAATGGGTTTTGGGTTGTTTTTGAAGTTGTAAATCTTGGTTGTTGATTAATGAACTTAAGTGTAGTTTAAATTCATGATAAAGAATAGTATAAATGGTTAATGTGGATTTGTTGGGATTGTTATGATGTGATAAGGATGGATGTTTGTTGTATGATGGATTTGAGGTTGGATTTGGGGTTGATTTGGGATGGGTTTGAATGGTTTAAAAATATTGGAAATCGCGTAAACATAGCCGTCGTAACGTCCGATTTTCTTTGGACTGTTTTTGTGCATAGCATTAGGACCCGAGAACCCCCTGCTAGATTATGACCACTGCCATGTTTAGATAGCTCATGTTACGAGCTTCGTTTTGATATGTAGTTCATTCGATTCCGATTTACGGTTTAGGAGAAACGACCGTTTCAAGTAACGGCGTTTCGCGAACGAAACTTTTTCCCCTCGCCTTACTTTGAAATGTAGGTTAAAGACCAAAAAGGGTTAATTAATGCATGAAACATTTATGGTAAGTGTTTTAGGCAGTTGGTAAGTCACTCGCGAAGGAATCGCTTTAAAACTCGTAAAGGTTAAATTATTAAAAATGGTGGAGCCGAGGGTACCCGAGTGACTTAAGCGAATCAGTGAGCGCAAAACAAGCGTTAGAGTCTAAGTTAGTTAAAGTATAGATTCACAAGTGACTTTGGTTTAATTCCAACTTACTTGTTGTTTATAGGTTACCAGACTCGTCCCGAGCCATTCGTAACCCCCAGTCGCTCAGGCAAGTTTTCTACCCGTTATACTGTTGCTGTGATGTAAATATATGTATATGCATTATCTTGTGATATTGCATGATTGTTATTAGCAAATTTTGCGATATATTGGAGCATGCTAATATGGTATATATGCATGTCTGTTTCGTAATCTGGTTATCTATCTGTTGATTTCAATGCTTATAGTTGCATAATACCTATGCTAGAAATAAGCAAGTAGTTGCGTATACCCTTAGTATAGGGGATAAAAGGTGAACATATTTCTAAACCGGGAGTCGATGTTCCCGAGTATATTATATATATATATTTATTTATATATATATATGGATATAGTTTTTAAAACTATTAATCGAATAAGGTTTATTCGATAACTTTAACTTTATTTTATTATTGAATATTATTTCGAATATTATTCGAAGGCGTATGACTTTTTATTTTATTTATTGAATATTATTTGAATATTCATTTGAGGATGTATGACTCCTTTATTTTATTTAATGAATATTATTTATAATATTCATTCGAGGTATTATGACTCAGCTTATTTTATTTATTGAATATTATTTGAATATTCATTTGAGGATCTATGACTCCGATTATTTGCTGAAATATATTCTTTATTTTATTAAAGAATAAGATGTCAATAATCAAACTTATTTTCGATTATTCCAATAAAGATAATACTTTCATATAAGTATATCTTTGGTTATTTAATACTCGTTTCAAGTATAAATTTTAATACTTCTACTTCAATTATTTTTATAAAGACTATTCTTTATGGGAATATTATTTAATTAATAATATTCAGATATTTTCTAATATTCTGGGGACTGATTTACTTCATTAAATCAGCCTTACTCCAAACACTCTTTAAAGTGTTTTCGAGTCTTCAAAGTGATTTTTAAAAGTCAGAGCGGATCCCAAAACTCATTTTTATATTTAAGATCTTCCTTTTTAAAGGGGATTTAAATACTCGCTCAAAACCTGGGGAATCCGGCTCTGTGGTGTATTTTATATTCGCAACAAGGTTGCAGATTTGGTAAATGAATTGATTACTTGCCCAACGTTCGGGAAGTAAGCCCCTCTCATTGAGTCGGCATAAGCGACAGGCCGGGGTACGGTCTATTATTGTGTAAGTGGCTCAGTGGGAGTCCATCAAATGCATAAGTGGCTGAGTGGCAGTCCAGCATAGGTCTTAATTATGACCAGGGTGATGACCAGTGGGGAATTCGTCCATCTACTAGTAGAAAAGGTTACTTATTGGTATCTTTGCCTGATCAGCGAGATATCGGGTTTATGCCAAAATTCTTTTCCTTTCCAAAATTCATTGGATGTTTCGAACTCTGTTCATACTTCACATAACAGAGGTTCCAGGAAATGTTTAAAGGGATATATATATGTGGTTATATATATATCGGGACTAAATAAAGTATCTCATAACTTTTTCATTCAATAATCTTTCAAAGATTGAATCTATTCAAGTCTTATCTTGTGGTCTCATCAGTGGGATGAACTTTTGAAATTGATTATAACTTGAACGGTGGTAGTTCAAGTAGTATTGGGAATGATATAAATGTAGTGAAGTATTTGGTAACTTCATCTTTTAAACTTATATCTAATTAATAATTGTCTTATGAATGACAAAGATTTTCAGAAAAACGTTGAGACAAGGTTAGATATATGAGATCACCTTGCAACGATATTTTTTATATACAGTTATACACTGGGACTTTGTGTATATTATGCATGGAAGAGGACTTCCAATATTTTGAAAAGTATATATGTATATATATATACTGAATATTTTGCGACTTCATCGCATTAAGTTATCAACTTGGTTCATTTCTTTTGACCAAGACTTTCATGAGTATTATGAGTAGACTCATATACTGTAAATAATTATGCATATTATTTTGGTGGGCTTGCTGCTCACCCTTGCTTTCTTCTTTCATCACACAACAACAGTTAGGAAAGATGACCAGACTCCAGCAGACCCAGCGCAAGCGCGTGGAAAGCGTTCCGCGTCTTCCCGTTGATGTCGTAGCTGCTATAGCTGCAGAGGTAGATCTATTATAGATTAGACCATCTGCTTTTGAGAATCAATTATGTATAATTATAACTTGTGGCAGATAATGGCAATTAACTGTAAATTTATCAAGTAATCGTTTTGGGTTGTAATAACTTTTAAATTGTGGATTCAAAGACTTGTACTTATTTATATTTCATCTCTGAGACTATAACGGGTTGTGGTGTGTGTTAGTGTGGGGTCACAGCATAAGGTTGTTATTATTAATTAAGTGAAGTGATATTGCGGAAAGAAAGACCGTGACGACCCGGATCCCCGACCCCGGATCTGGGGGTGTTACAGAAATGGTATCAGAGCTAAGCGTTATAAACCTCAGAGATGATGGGACGTTAAGATAATAAGTTCACTAAGATAATAAGATCTCTTGCCAAGTTCATAGTCGGACTACCTAACGTAGTACTGACAGTTAAAACCCTTATGGGAACCCTTATAAATGTAGCGATAGAAGCGTAGTTCGTTATCGTATATGGTAGCGGGACTCCGGACCCTGAGGTTGAGGAGCAACAGCGCGATGATGTTTTATTACTAATTGGAGATCGGATTGCGGATCCGATAGAGTGTCCTAATGCAGGACCGGATGATGTTGATAGTGAGGATGTAGCGGTTGATGATGTTGTCCTAGAAGGGATAGTTATTGAGGAGGATCCCATGGAGGATCCTGACAAGAATGAATAAAGGACCACTGAGGAATTGATGACCATGGTTAGGGAAACTACCAGAGGTAGGATTGGCCGGTCACTACCGGAGGTTCGTTCAAGTTGTAAAGATAGTAGCCCCTTTAACGCGGCTTACTCGTAAGACTGAGAAGTTCGAATGGACAGAGAAATACGAGAAAAGATTTTAACAACTGAAGCAAAGGTTGGTGGCGGCCCATATGTTGGCGTTGCCGGATGAAAAATGAGATTTTGTGATTTGTAAGTGACGCTTCGCATAAGGAATTAGGGTGCTTCTTATATAGCACAGCAAGATAATCGCGTCTGCGTCAAGACAATTAAGGAAGTATAAAATTCGATATCCCCACCCATGAGCTTGGGCTCGTGGCAATAGTTTTTCCCTAAAGATTGGAGGCACTACTTGTATGGAGAAAAGTGCAAGATTTACACAAACCATAGGAGCTCTAGTACATTTTTGCGTAGAAAGAGCTCAACATACGCCAGAGGAGGCGGTTAGAGCTAATCAAGGATTACGATTATGAGATTCTTTATCATTCGGGGGAAAGCCAATGTGGTGGCTGATGCCCTTAGTAAAAAGGAGAGACTCAAGATGATAATGTCTTTTGGGGAGTTTATAAGAGATTTTGAGGAAATGGAAATAGAAGGGAAGGTAACCGGAGCCGGTACCGAAAAGCTGTTTGAGATTGCAATACAGCCTGAATTATTGGAAAAGAAAATATTGTGCCAGTAAAAGTGATGAATGAAGGCAGAGAGCCAACAAATAAATATGAGATTAATACTGAGAAAGATGATAAGGGAATAATGAGGTATTCCTATAGAATTTGGGTTCCGAAAGTTCAAGAGCTTAAGGATGAGAACTTAGATGAGAGCCATAGTTTGAGGAATAGGATTTAGGGCAAACCCAGAGTGTGATAGTCAGGGAGGTTGCCATCAAGAAAGAAAGAACCCATAACATAATAGAGTGGAAAACAAGGTTTTTAATGTATAAGATAACCCCGATTATGGGAGAAGGTTGAAACATTTCATACTAAGGAAACAGAAAGTCGAGTAAGGAAAGGAGACCCGAGACGGTACTCCTATATGGCAATTTATGGACCTGTCTAGACATAACTTAGACTATTATCCCCAACCACCACCCTGAGGGGACAATGCGGCAGGAAATTCTTTCATGACCTTTAAATCGTTAAGCTCTCAGAGTTTCAAGGAACATGTTGACCTAGTCGAGGCAAGAGCCTGGCTAAAGGAAATATAGGAATTATTTGAGATTCTAAATGATTGACGAATCACAAAAGACTGTTTTTATCACTCACCCTCCTAAGAGAGAGACCACCTGCTGGTGAAAGGCCAAGGAAGGCACGGAGCCAGAGGTTAGAATAAACTGATTAAAGTTCAGTCAATTGTTCTCAGGAAAGTACTTCCCAAGGTTATGGAGATAGTGTAAAAGCTTTAGAGCCAGAACAAAAGCGGACGAGTATGATGAATTATGAATCTAAGTTGTAAAAGTTATCAAGATTTGTTCTGAGGACAAGAATCCCAGAATGACGTGATGTTTGAAAACAATGTTTATGTTGTGTTGGTTCATGAAATAATGATAAGAGAAAGGAATATAAAGGCAAGAGAGTTTGAGGAATGATAAAGGAGTTGGGTATGAGGAAACCCTAAAGACTCGTAGAAATAGAAATAGAAAAGTATGTAATCGTCCGGATGAGAGTGATTCACCATGAGTTAAATTGATGGTTGAAGGTATAAGAGATACATATATTTTATCCCCTGTAAGTTGGAAAGATTCGAGGAAACCTTGAGATAATTCGAAGGATAGACAATGAGACGCGAATAGACTGAGGAGACAAGAAAGTAAGAAACTAGGAAATTGGATGAAGGAAGTGACCTTCAAGAATGTGAAGTGTAAGAGCGGTGGCTTGATACCCAGAAAGGGAGACGCCAGATATGAGAGATATCCCAATATTGAGGTGACTGTTGAGAAACAACAAAAGTAAATAAGGAATTATTAAGAAGAAGTTCACGTTGAACACGACCAATATCTTCCAGAACATCCTTGTTATCGTTACCAAATTAGGCAAGACAAGCGGATGACCATTGTTATCTTTTGGAGGCCATATGGATTGACCTCGATTTGAATAAGGATGCTATTATGAAGTGAGGTATAGACTATCGAGATGGGGAATGTTGAATAAGATACCCTTATCAGGGATATATGACTTTATTTATCCATGGATGGATGCATGTACCTTTTCAAAGGTGGAATTAAGGATAGAACATCGGTAACTTAAAACGAATCCTAGGGGAATGCATAAAGGTTGGCATTTCACCCTTAATAGGGATAGTATGAGTTTTGACAGTATGAATTGGAAAGGATTAAGGTAATAATAACCTTTAAGGATCAGTGGAGAAATTTTTCAGAAGTAAATAGACAATGGTTCTAGTAATAGTAAATGGTATTTTGATATGCCCTGTATCTAGGGAATACAGGAGGAACGATTGAAGGATAACCTTAGAGGTTTTACAAGGAGAAAGGTAATATTCAAAATTCTCAAGAATAGAAATGTTGATAAAGGAAATATGACGTAATTATAATGATGCCAAGTGGGGCACGTGTTAAACCACGAGAAAGTATGGATCGAACCAGTAAAGGTCGAAATTGTTCCAGGCAATTAAGACTTAAGATAACAGATGTTCTAAGTATAATTGAGAGTCAGTCGTGACAGTGATTAACCTCTAAAGACTGAGGCAATAACTTATGGAAAAATGGTGATTTTTTTTTTACTCAGCAGATTTTAAGGAAAGCAATTTCACATAAGTTGTGATTGAAATAAGGTAGAAATTTATTTGGAGGTGGTTAATGTGACATTGACTGTAAGGAAATTTTACTATCAGGAAAGGCCAAAGAGGTGGCCGACACTTTAAAGGTAAGAGGATAATTATAGGCGCTCGTGCGAGAGGAATACAGTGATGATGGTTAAAGCTGTGAAGGTTGTATTATGGTTTGGAAGATTGACATTCCTTCTGATGACTGTGCAATACCCAACCGTAATAGTAGTTGGTAAAGGTTTAATTCATGTAATCGCCATGAACGGGCTATCTATCTTAGAAGGTCCTATCTTGGGATAAGCCAGGACCATGTTTCCAAAAGGACTAGACGAACCTTTGAGTTAAGTCTCCTATTAAAGGCATATGATTAAGAATGGTATTAACCTGCTATCGTTGCTTTGAGCGAAACTCTTCTGCAATTTTATCTGCTTCATGTCATGTATGTATGTTAGGATCAGGAGTGTTCTTCATGAATCAGGAATGGTGATTATGTTACCTCCTTAGAATGATTTGATACGACATGTATGGACTCCGTATGGTTAGATATTAAGACTTCATGGAAAATGAATGACTACAGTAGGTCAGTGGTGGACCATAGTAAGGCAGCAATGATTCTGCGAGTGGTGAGCTGATTACAACCGTGAGAGTTGTATTTGAATGGTTGTTGAGACTGAGTACCACTAATCGGGTCGTGGTAATGTATAAGTTATCATTGATAGACTAATTAAGTAGAGTGTCTACCTAGTGAATTATTATTCTTTCTTATCAATAGGGAGTCGTATTATTATACGAGGAAGGTTGCGGTGCAAGCATAGAATTCTAGTAACGATGATGTCTAGAATGAGATCCCAGATTCGATTTTCGATGTCGAGGGAGTTTCAAAGGTAATTGTGTATGAGCTCGAGGAAGAGTATGGGTCCATAGAATGATGGACGGGATAGCGAAAATATTTAGGCACGTGAAATGCGATGCTATAATACTTGATGTTGATATAAATACATAAATGTTTTGTTCTTCTATGACAAACCTCTATAGTTCAGAGGTAAGTTCCAAGCCAGATATTTTGTGGCAGTATATTTTTTTCATATATACAATTCTCTTCAGTTCGTTCTTTTCTCTTCTTTTCATTTCATGTAAGCTGAGAAGAACAACCCTTCCAGAAGGGGAGGTATTGCCGAATGACTATCTATCTTTGTGATAGAAGCCTAGTAGGATACCACATGTTGTTTAATTGCTTGTCAAGTACTAAAGGCTGGCCACCTTCTGTACTAACTATGCAATATAACAAGTGTTCATGATCATAGTGATCTCTCAACAAATTCCTTTACTTCTATTTGATTGATCAAATTTTGGAAAATAGAAACAACTGAAAAAGGAGTAATAAAGTGGTGGTAGTATGCGGAATGGGAACATATTCGTGATACTGAGGTTGACGTGGTTATTAAAAGGTTATAGAACGCTAGCGAGCAAAAGTATAACCCGTATAATATTAGGAACGGAAGGTGATAGCGATTACGAACTGGAAAAGAATGGGTATTGAGAAGCAAAAGCTTTAATGTTAAAAGCTATGATGAGAGTCTGTGCAATAGACTTGAAAGAATTTGGAATGATCACTTAATTCGGATTGAGTTATCTTACGACAATAGATCATATGTCATTATCGAGATGTCGCCTTATGAGATCCTTGAGGGAAGACAATGTCGATCTCCCTTATGTTAGGATGAAGTTGTAGAGCGCAAGATGCTCGGACCCGCAGTAGTCCAAAAGACCAAGGATATGATAGATCTAATCAGAGGACGGCTGGTAGTAGCCCAAGATGGACATGATAAGTATGTTGATTTGACACGGAAGGATAAAGAGTATGAAATAGGGGACCTAGTAATGTTATAGGTATCCCTTGGAAAGGATTGATGAGGTTCGGAAAGAAAGGAAAGCTAAGACTACAATTTGTTGGACCCTTGGATATATTAAGACGTTTGGGAAGTTAGCATATGAGCTAGCCCTAACCCCGAATACGTAACAAGTTCATAACGTGTTTCACGTATCAATGTTAAGGAAGTGTTATTCAGATGCCAGATAAATAGAGGCGTATGAGCGCATAGATATGCAACCCGACGTAACCTATACGGAGCAACCAGGAAGGGTTATAGAGTGAAAAGGAACAAGTGCTTAGGAGAAGGAGAAGGGTTATCAAACTAGTCAGAGTTTGATGGTAGAACCACAATGTGGAAAATTGACTCGGGAGTTAGAAAGTGTAATGCTAAGAAAGTATCCCCATTTGTTTTCTATCTGATTCCGGGACGGAATCCTTTTAAGGAGGGGAGACTGTAATAACCCCAATTTTTGGAAAATTTTGAAACCCTTATGAATAGTGTTTTTGCTGAACGAGAAAACTTTTCATGCCACGCTATGTAGGGGTTCTGTTATTGATCTTATGGGATATTATTAGTACTCTATGTGGTATATAAGTGTATGTAAAGATCGTCAGAATCCAATTCCGAACATTTTGATTTTTCCCGGAAATCCACTAGATACGGAAAGAATTGAGAAAAAGGTAACAGGATAAAAAGGATTTAAATTAAAGGATTATAATAGAGGATCATAAAAAGGAATATAATGTATTGAGAAAGGTTAAGGGAACCTAAGTAATAAGATCCCGGGTATGATCCTTCAAACGATAAACGAGAACGAAAGTTAAGCGAACCGTATAGAAGATCAGCGGTCATTAGGCAAACGATTAGGAAGTTAATCAAAGGGATTAATGGGAATGATGTCATCCAACCAATAGAAAGAAGACAAGGAAGGAAGGATGACATCATGTGGATGAGATAAGCATGACATGGGAAGGAGGAGGTGTGGTGGCTTTGTAACCACACAAATCCAAGGGCAAGAAGGTAAATTACTAAATCAAAAACAAAAACCAAATCAACCAACCAAAAAAATCAAAACAAGGCAAAACACAAAATTCTCTCTTCTTCTTTCTCCATGGAAGCTCACGGGTCCTTTTCTTAATTTTTGAAGATCCAAGCTCCTCCACTTACTATTTAGCAAGGTAATTATCCTAGCTTCTCCTAGTTAAGTTACATACTTCCTATAAGTTTAAGCTTCTAAATCCAAGCCAATCTTTTTCTATAAATCATCAAAGAAGATGGTGAATAGTGTTTTCAAGAACTAAAATTTGTGTTCTTGAAGTTTTGTTTAGATTAAGCTTGGATAAGGGCTTTAAAGATGATTCCAAGCCATCCCCTTGATTCTCCACTCTCCAAGGAAGGTATAATCTCTTAACCAAGCTTTGTTATTGAAAGTTAAGAGCATAAAATGAGTATTAGAGTTCATGAGAGGCTTGATGATTGTGTATGTAGAGATTAATGGGTTTTGGGTTGTTTTTGAAGTTGTAAATCTTGGTTGTTGATTAATGAACTTAAGTGTAGTTTAAATTCATGATAAAGAATAGTATAAATGGTTAATGTGGATTTGTTGGGATTGTTATGATGTGATAAGGATGGATGTTTGTTGTATGATGGATTTGAGGTTGGATTTGGGGTTGATTTGGGATGGGTTTGAATGGTTTAAAAATATTGGAAATCGCGTAAACATAGCCGTCGTAACGTCCGATTTTCTTTGGACTGTTTTTGTGCATAGCATTAGGACCCGAGAACCCCCTGCTAGATTATGACCACTGCCATGTTTAGATAGCTCATGTTACGAGCTTCGTTTTGATATGTAGTTCGTTCGATTCCGATTTACGGTTTAGGAGAAACGACCGTTTCAAGTAACGGCGTTTCGCGAACGAAACTTTTTCCCCTCGCCTTACTTTGAAATGTAGGTTAAAGACCAAAAAGGGTTAATTAATGCATGAAACATTTATGGTAAGTGTTTTAGGCAGTTGGTAAGTCACTCGCGAAGGAATCGCTTTAAAACTCGTAAAGGTTAAATTATTAAAAATGGTGGAGCCGAGGGTACCCGAGTGACTTAAGCGAATCAGTGAGCGCAAAACAAGCGTTAGAGTCTAAGTTAGTTAAAGTATAGATTCACAAGTGACTTTGGTTTAATTCCAACTTACTTGTTGTTTATAGGTTACCAGACTCGTCCCGAGCCATTCGTAACCCCCAGTCGCTCAGGCAAGTTTTCTACCCGTTATACTGTTGCTGTGATGTAAATATATGTATATGCATTATCTTGTGATATTGCATGATTGTTATTAGCAAATTTTGCGATATATTGGAGCATGCTAATATGGTATATATGCATGTCTGTTTCGTAATCTGGTTATCTATCTGTTGATTTCAATGCTTATAGTTGCATAATACCTATGCTAGAAATAAGCAAGTAGTTGCGTATACCCTTAGTATAGGGGATAAAAGGTGAACATATTTCTAAACCGGGAGTCGATGTTCCAGAGTATATTATATATATATATTTATTTATATATATATATGGATATAGTTTTTAAAACTATTAATCGAATAAGGTTTATTCGATAACTTTAACTTTATTTTATTATTGAATATTATTTCGAATATTATTCGAAGGCGTATGACTTTTTATTTTATTTATTGAATATTATTTGAATATTCATTTGAGGATGTATGACTCCTTTATTTTATTTAATGAATATTATTTATAATATTCATTCGAGGTATTATGACTCAGCTTATTTTATTTATTGAATATTATTTGAATATTCATTTGAGGATCTATGACTCCGATTATTTGCTGAAATATATTCTTTATTTTATTAAAGAATAAGATGTCAATAATCAAACTTATTTTCGATTATTCCAATAAAGATAATACTTTCATATAAGTATATCTTTGGTTATTTAATACTCGTTTCAAGTATAAATTTTAATACTTCTACTTCAATTATTTTTATAAAGACTATTCTTTATGGGAATATTATTTAATTAATAATATTCAGATATTTTCTAATATTCTGGGGACTGATTTACTTCATTAAATCAGCCTTACTCCAAACACTCTTTAAAGTGTTTTCGAGTCTTCAAAGTGATTTTTAAAAGTCAGAGCGGATCCCAAAACTCATTTTTATATTTAAGATCTTCCTTTTTAAAGGGGATTTAAATACTCGCTCAAAACCTGGGGAATCCGGCTCTGTGGTGTATTTTATATTCGCAACAAGGTTGCAGATTTGGTAAATGAATTGATTACTTGCCCAACGTTCGGGAAGTAAGCCCCTCTCATTGAGTCGGCATAAGCGACAGGCCGGGGTACGGTCTATTATTGTGTAAGTGGCTCAGTGGGAGTCCATCAAATGCATAAGTGGCTGAGTGGCAGTCCAGCATAGGTCTTAATTATGACCAGGGTGATGACCAGTGGGGAATTCGTCCATCTACTAGTAGAAAAGGTTACTTATTGGTATCTTTGCCTGATCAGCGAGATATCGGGTTTATGCCAAAATTCTTTTCCTTTCCAAAATTCATTGGATGTTTCGAACTCTGTTCATACTTCACATAACAGAGGTTCCAGGAAATGTTTAAAGGGATATATATATGTGGTTATATATATATCGGGACTAAATAAAGTATCTCATAACTTTTTCATTCAATAATCTTTCAAAGATTGAATCTATTCAAGTCTTATCTTGTGGTCTCATCAGTGGGATGAACTTTTGAAATTGATTATAACTTGAACGGTGGTAGTTCAAGTAGTATTGGGAATGATATAAATGTAGTGAAGTATTTGGTAACTTCATCTTTTAAACTTATATCTAATTAATAATTGTCTTATGAATGACAAAGATTTTCAGAAAAACGTTGAGACAAGGTTAGATATATGAGATCACCTTGCAACGATATTTTTTATATACAGTTATACACTGGGACTTTGTGTATATTATGCATGGAAGAGGACTTCCAATATTTTGAAAAGTATATATGTATATATATATATACTGAATATTTTGCGACTTCATCGCATTAAGTTATCAACTTGGTTCATTTCTTTTGACCAAGACTTTCATGAGTATTATGAGTAGACTCATATACTGTAAATAATTATGCATATTATTTTGGTGGGCTTGCTGCTCACCCTTGCTTTCTTCTTTCATCACACAACAACAGTTAGGAAAGATGACCAGACTCCAGCAGACCCAGCGCAAGCGCGTGGAAAGCGTTCCGCGTCTTCCCGTTGATGTCGTAGCTGCTATAGCTGCAGAGGTAGATCTATTGTAGATTAGACCATCTGCTTTTGAGAATCAATTATGTATAATTATAACTTGTGACAGATAATGGCAATTAACTGTAAATTTATCAAGTAATCGTTTTGGGTTGTAATAACTTTTAAATTGTGGATTCAAAGACTTGTACTTATTTAAATTTCATCTCTGAGACTATAACGGGTTATGGTGTGTGTTAGTGTGGGGTCACAGCATAAGGTTGTTATTATTAATTAAGTGAAGTGATATTGCGGAAAGAAAGACCGTGACGACCCGGATCCCCGACCCCGGATCTGGGGGTGTTACAGATGTCATCAATGAATACAATCATGAATTTATCCAAATATTTCTTGAATACTCTGTTCATCAAATCCATGAATGTTGCTGGCGCGTTTGTCAGACCGAATGCCATTACCAAAAACTTGTAATGCCCATATCTTGTACGAAATGCAGTTTTGGAATATCTTCAGCTTTAATCATCAATTGATGATAGCCTGATCACAAATCTATCTTTGAAAACCATGCTGCTCCTTTTAGCTGATCGAACAAATCGTCGATTCTCGGTATGGGATACTTATTCTTGATAGTGAGTTTATTCAATTCCCTATAGTCAATGCATAATCGCATGCTGCCGTCCTTCTTCTTCACAAATAACACCGGTGCACCCCATGGGGATACACTAGGTCGTATGATGCCTCGGTCTAGAAGATCTTGCAGTTGCGTTGACAATTCCTTCATTTCGACTGGAGCCATCCGATATGGAGCTTTCGAAACTGGTTCTGTACCTGGTGCTAGATCAATTGTGAACTCAATTTCTCGATCTGGTGGTAACCCTGGAAGCTCGTCTGGAAAGACGTCTGAAAATTTGCACACAATTGGAATGTCTTCTATTCTAGGACTTTCTCTTTCGGTATCTAACACGTAAACTATGTACGCCTCACATCCTTGTCGAAGCAATCGTTTAGTCTGCATCACAGTAAGAAATTTCTTCTGCTGTTTTTCGCCTTTGAATATTACTGTTGCATTCTCCGCAGTTCGCAATTTGACTCTCTTATTCGCGCAATCTATCTGAGCGTTATGACATGCTAACCAATCCATTCCCAAGATAATATCGAATTCTCCTAGCTTAAAAGGAATTAAATCTACCGAAAAATGATGTCCGGCTATTTCTATATCACACGCAGGACATACTCGATCTACCGGAACTTGGTCGTCATTCGCTAATTTTATAATTAACGTTTCGCCCAACCATTCGATTTCACAATGTAACTTACCAAGAAATTCTTCAGAAACAAATGAACGAGTAGCTCCAAAATCAATTAATACTTTTGAAATTACAGAATTCACCAAAAGTGTACCTGCAATAACACTCGGACTCTGCACCGCTTCTTTCATGGTCATGTTAAAAGTTCTTGCTTTGGGTTGATTAGGCGGCGGCGGAGGTAATGCTAACATTCTCGGAACACTAGCTGCCATAGCTGATCCTTTGCAATTTCTGGCGATATGCCTTTTCTTTCCACACTGGAAACAAGTCATCTCTGTTGTTCTACCTGTTGGACATTCGTTAGAATAGTGCCCTTTCTGCTTACACCGATAACACGTTACATCCCTTTTGATACATACACCATTATGCTTTCGATTACATGTCTTGCAGTACGGCTCTGGAACTCTGACCATTCCCTGCTGACTGGAGGTTTGGAAATGATTACCTGCCTTCTGTGAACCTTTTCCTATCCTTTTAAAATTCAAATTTGCCCGGGCTTGGAATCCCGGCTTTCTGCTGGAGCGATCTTGGAAACTTCCCTGTCCCTTGTCTTGCTGAGATCTTTCACTTTCCCCTTCTATAATCAAAGCTTTCTGAACTACGGCGGTATACGTCGTTAATTCGAAAACTGCAACTTGGCCACGAATCCATGGTCGTAATCCTTCTTGAAATCTTTGAACTAGTTTTTCTTCAGTGTCAACCTGTTTTGGAACAAACCTAGCCAACTCAGTAAATTTGGCTTCATATTCTGCCACGGACATATTTCCCTGCTTCAGTTCTAGAAACTTAATCTGCATTTGATTCTTCATATAGCGAGGAAAATGCTTTTCTAAAAACAACTCTTTAAACCTATCCCATGCAATAACTTCTTCACCCTCTAAGGCCTTTTTAGATTCCCACCAATAATTCGCCTCTCCTTTCAACAAGTAACTAGCAAAATCAGTCTTCTGGTCCTCACCTACCTTCACTAGTGCGAACGCTTTCTCTACTTCTTTTAACCAGGTGGTAGCTTTAATAGGATCAGTAGTCCCTTCAAACTCTGGAGGTTTAACTGACTGAAACTGCTTAAAAGTAACATCAGGTAATACTGGTGGTAATTGAAGCTCAGGACGAGGTGGTTGTTGCAACATTTGTTGTTGTATCTGCTGTTGCTGATGCTGCATCTGCTGCTGCATCATTACCATCTGTTGTTGCATCAGATGGAACATTTGGTTCATGGTCTCATTAGTCTGATTTTCAGAATTGCTGTTAGAGGTCTCAGCCCTAGTCTTTCTTTTTGGTGCCATCTTCTTCTGATAATAAAACAGGTGATATTTATTTAACAGTTTAATAAACAATCGACAATATGTATAGAAAATAATTTATCCTGTATTCATAACATGGTTTATTTAAAGAAAACAGTTGCTGAGTGTACAGACTGGAAATGTAAATAGTTAAATAAAATAATTGTTTTTTTTTCCAACAGGAATTATAATATGAAAAACTGTAAAGTGAAAGTAAATGCTATAAAACTGTAAAGACTGAAATTTAAATAAAAGAATTTGAAAAAGTTCATCTTATATATATGTGACACCAGCTTCAGGTGTAAATGCTTGATACAAAAAGTCTCGGGCTACTGGTCATCACTACGGCTACAAGTCACACTATCGCTACAAGTTAAATTACTACTACAAGTTAAACTACTGATACACACATACACACTACTCACTAGGTTATACTATGCTGCCTCTATATACACATGCACTCTAGAGTCACCGTCTCAAACCCTCTCAGAACCCAGGCGGAATACGCCTAAGCTCCTCTCTAAGTGCCTGGACCACAGTCTGTGCCAAGCGAAAAACCCTGTAGAACTCTGCAAAAGAAGGAGGTCCATCATGAGTCAAATCATCCAGCTCCCAAGTAGCACTCATCAATACTGACTGTAATCGCTGTCTCATATAATAATCCGGTTGTAGGGCCGCTAACGGTCCTCTGTCCCTCTGATCAAACAGATGCATAATCTCCCGACACTGTGCCCGCCAATACTCCACATCATCCCTCATAACTCTATACTCATGGTATGGTACCATATGCGGCTGAGCAACCTGACCTACTGACTCCTGAGAAGGAACCCTCGGAATACCTACACCCTGCTGGGGTAAACCTAACTGTAGATCCACATCATGCTCTCCCATCCCCTCTACTGAAATCATCTGAACTATGTCCGGCTCTGGGGCATGCACTGGTATAGGAGGTAACAATGGTGGTGGTGGTAACTCCTGCTCAATACCTAGTATAAACTGGTGCTCAATAGGTAAAGGAACCATCGGCTCGAAGAACTCAAATGGATCAAACATCTCTATGGGGTCATGCAATATCCCCTGTACTGGTGGTACCGGCTCCTGTGGCAATGGTGGTGGAGGTGGTAGAGGAGGAAACATATGCTCAGATACTGGAGGTATGGCTGGTGCTACTGGCCCAGTGACTGTCCTCTCGAAAGATGCAGAATAACCAGAAGATGCCATATGATAATATACCAAGGAAAAGAAAAGGTCATTAACAATCCTAAGATTATTTCCCTATTCTAATCTGACCTAAATCCTAACACTATTCATCCTAATTTGACTATCCCTATCTTATGTGATCTCCTTATCCTATCTTAATCCTAATATTCTTATTTTCAGGGACCAAACCTACAGCTCTGATACCAAACCTGTAACGCCCTCCAGACCCGGGGTATAAGTCTGGGGGTTACTAGCTAATCACCAAACCTGTACAATTTGATTAACAATTAATAAAGAAATGAAATTAAACCCCTTTAACACTAACCAGGATCTTTTTAGGTTGAAGTATGAAAACAAAAACCACTAACTACTTTTATTACAAACCAACATTCAAAGTCTCACAAACTCTCTTTATTACAAACCATTGTCTAATTCATTTTAAGTTAAGTTCAACTTTTATTCAAACACACACACCTACTATCTATCAACACTCCACCTGCTCGGGCAATAAAGCTTTCTTCCTGGATTGGGATCAACACCTTGGGTATAAGAGGATCCCGAGGCTTGACTCGCTTCTTTACCACTCGAGTCCTGATTGGTTTCATATTCCTTCTTAACTGAAAACAATAAGGTGAATAACAACAAAAGGGGTGAGCCAAAAGTTGCTCAACAAGTCCACAAACATATAAACAGTGTTAAAGCATTTTAAATGAATCCGCCATCCCAGGTATATCTGCCAAGATATAACCTCACGAGAATAGAAAGAAGGCCATTACTGGCGAGTACAAATAAACTAAACTGGACACAAGTTCGCATCTATATTCTGCTGATCAGTCAGAATATAATGCAGATCCATATCTCAGTATATAGATCCAGTCGGGTACCCAGGCACTACGGCCCACGTCGAGGCACCAGTCATCCCGGTTCTCAGGATTAAGACACACTCAATCCCAAAATATCCTTATCCAGTCCATTGCTCAGCAATAGGGATAATCAATATGCTTTGATATATTCCAAACACTAGAATATATCAATCTCCATGTGTTACCAACAGAATATGAATCAAGAATCAAAAGAAACGGAGAAATCAAGAATTGAAATGAAATATGAACAAAGGAATAGGGATTGTATATTAGTGATCAAGAACAATAATCAAGAGAATGTAAATGTGATAAATATTTGAATCAATATCACTATTCCGAAAGTAGAATAGAGGAAAAACTTGCCTTCTGTGCGACTTACTACAATTGAATCACTTATGTCTATCACCCTGGACTATTACCGACTCAACTGGCCTGGCTGGCTTAGCTTCTGTTGGCAAAACAGACTGGTTAAGTCACGTCGTACTTCATTTGCATCTTGAATAGACTTCAAACTGATCCTAATATCTACCCATGCGCTTATGACTGACTCATGTATTACATATAAGCAAGTAAGACTCGATTAACCACGTAATACACATAAGCACATAAGCATATAATCATTTTTATGGTTAAAATAATTTTTAAAACCAAAATCGACTTGTTGATTGCTTAACTGATCGTTATCTGACTCGTTTCCCATTTTTTCGGAATTTTTCGGACTCGTCTCGGCACGTAACTTGACTGATAATCAAACAAGTCACAAAATCAACTAACTTCTAAAAAAATTAAGCTTTGATATTATTTTTAATGAAAAGGATTCATTTTTCTGAGTTAACAGGCTTTCGTTTCACGCAAAACGGACTAACGGTTGAATTATTATTAATTAAATACTGATAATTCCATTTATTAATCATTATAAATAATTATTACTCATTTTTAAAACCCAAAAATAATTTTTAAATCATTATTTAAGAAAATCAGAATTAAAAATAATTTTTCTATAATTTTTGAAATTAAATTGAATTTATTATGATTTATTGAAAATTATTTGATTAATTATCAAAATAATTAATCACTTTTAAATAATTAATAAGTAATAAATAAATAATAAATAATTAAGAAAATAATTCAATCTGATTTTTAGAAAATAATTCAGAATTATTTATAATATAAATTAATTAATTAAATAATTAATTAATCAATTTACAAAATAAAGAAAACTGATTTTTAAAATTAATAAAAATAAAATAAAAATCAAAATTTCAGAAACAGTTGTCAGAAATTGGTTTCTGACAAAAACAGATCAAAACCGGGTAATCTGAACGGGTCAAACGGGTTGGATTCCGGGTCACCAAGAACACGCCCGAATTTTTCCAGATTCCGGTGAGTTCCCGGAGTCCGGCCAAGCTCCGATCAGCCCCAAATCAACACCATTTGGTGCTGTTTTTGAGTGCTTTTCATTGCAAATCAACACAGCAATCCAACCACGGCCAAAACATCACAGAATAACTCCTTAATCAACTTCTCCGGCAAAATCGACATAAACTCCGGCCAAAAATCGAATTTGCAGAATCGTACATAAAATCAAACGTTATATAGTGCAAAATGAAGCTAAGAACATATACAATCAAAGCCCTAACATTACAAGAACCAAATATTCACAGAAATCATCGAGTTGTGTTTTGAAAATTCGACCTAAACCCTAGATTTCGTGAATCACTATCCAAGCATCGTTTGTTCAATTAAACACCATGAATCGACTGTAAATCATCTAACAAAGCTATATCAATCATCAAAACATCACAATAACCCCAGAATCAAAAAGCCCTAATTCGAACATAAACCCTAAAAATCAAAAATCAAAAACGATGCAATAAAACGTGAAATTGATGCAAGAAACAGAAAGAACGGATCACAACCTTCGATTTGAGTACACGATTTGATGTTGTAATCAGTGAGAAATCACGACTTAATTCTTCGACCCGAACCTGTTCTTCCCGACCCGATTTCAGAGAATTTTTGGTAATTTTGCAGATTTTAATGATTAATTATAATTAATTAAATAAAAATTAGGCTATTTATAGTAGTAAAAATAATACTCCTAATTAAAATTAAGGGGCTAATTATACATTAAATAAAAATATTGGGCCCTAATTTTTATAATTTTTGAGTATTAAAATTTAATTTATAAATATTTTATATATGCAATATATATGCCAAAAATTCCCAAAAATTGTGAATAATGCAAAAATGCAAAGAAATAATATAAATGAAAGTCCTATAATTTTATAAAAATAAAAATGTGATTTTTGTCGGGTTTTTGACACCCAATGGGGCCCGAAAAAATCATTTTTCGCAAAACGAGAAAATTTATAAATTATCTAGATGTTCAGAACAAGGCGATTGTAAAAGCCATTGGATGAAAAATAAGGCCCATTATTTTATTTGAAATACTGGCTTTAAAATCATCGTTTGGATCATAAAACGTTTGAAATAAAACCTATAAATGCATAATAAAATATCTGAAAAATACCTTAAAATACAAAAATGACATGGAATACACGTATCACGTAACAGTTAGGGTTTATCAGATAATCACACATAAATGACACATTAATTCACATATTTTATTATAATCATGATATAATATAAACATAAAGTTCCCAGTCGTTACACCGGTGCTCCCCACGGGGACATACTGGGTCTAATTACTCCTTTCTCCAGCAACTCTTGCAATTGTTTCGCTAACTCTTTCATCTCAACGGGCGCCATTCTATACGGTGCCTTGGACACTGGTTCTGTTCCAGGTGCTAAGTCGATCGCAAATTCAATTTCTCTTTCTGGAGGAAGTCCTGGCAATTCGTCGGGAAACACGTCTGTAAATTCATTCACTACTGGAATATCTTCAAGTTTTGCTGGTTCCTGACTTATGTCGATCACATATGCTACGAAATGCTCGCATCCTTGCCGTAATAACTTCTTAGCTTGAATCATTGTTAAGAACTTCTTTACTTGCTTCTGGCCTTTGAACGTTACTATCCTTTCATCTAGCGTCTTCACCATTACCTTCTTATTTCGACAATCTATTTGGGCATCATGCTTAGATAACCAATCCATTCCTAATATAATGTCAAATTCTCCTAACTTAAATGGTATCAAATCTACACAAAATTTACTACCAGAGATCTCAATCTCACAATCCCCACAAACTTGATTAACAGATATACGTTCTTGATTTGCTAATTTCACATTCATTATTTCATTTAAATACTCAACTGGACAATTTAACTTACTAACAAAATCATGTGAAACAAACGATCGAGTTGCTCTCGAATCTATTAACACTTTGGAACATAAAGAATTCACATTTAGCGTACCTGCCACGACATCCGTATCCTGGATAGCATCCTTCACAGTCATGTCAAAAACTCTAGCCCTTGGAGTCTCATTCACTGTTGGGGTAGATCCCATAATCCTCAATGCATTACTGACTGGGGCTGGTGTCTTGCAATCCCTGGCCATATGTCCTGGCTTTCCACATTTGAAGCACGTAAATCCAATGGCTGGAACCTTCGCTGCTGGATTCCGGATAGACTGGTCCTTATTTGTTGGCTCTCTTGCTGGCTGATTTTGGCACTCCCTCGAATATTGCCCTTTCTGGTTGCATTTGAAACATACCACATTTAACTTATTATAAACTCCTCCATGCTTCTTTCCACAAACTTGACAATCTGGAAAAGTTAGTCTCAACTGATTTGGCTGATTCACATTAACTGGACGGTTGCCTTGGCCTCCGTCGCCTGCATTCTGTCTCCTGAAATTAAAATTTCTCCCTGGCTGAAACTTGCCCTTCTTAAAATTTGGAAACTTCCCTGGTTGTAACTGACCCTCACTTCCCTCAACTTTCCTTTTCTTACTTTCCTTCTCCTTCTGTGACATCTCACTCTCTGTCTCCGCGATCATGGCCTTCTGTACCACTCCTGCATAGGTCTCCAATTCAAAAATAGCTACCTTCCCTCTGATTCATGGCTTCAAGCCTTGCTGGAATTTTTTAGCTTTCTTCCTGTTAGTATCCACATACGACGACACATACCTTGACAATTCTTCAAACTTACTTTCATAATCTGCCACCGACATAGTTCCTTGCTTCAACTCTAAAAACTTCAGCTCCATCTGATCCTGGACAAACTGAGGAAAATACTTTTCTAGAAACAATTCCTTAAACCTCTCCCAAGTAATAGCATTTGTACCTTCCAATGTCTTCACCATCTCCCACCAATAGGTGGCCTCATTCTTCAAATAGTAACTTGCAAACTCAACCTTCTGCTCCTCTTTCACTTTTACCAAGGAAAATGCCTTCTCTATTTCCTTTAACCACATATTTGCTTCAATCGTCTCTAAGGAACCCTTGAATTCTGGTGGATTTATTGCTTGAAAAGTTTTGAAAGTTACCTGGGGATTGGTCTGTCTTTGTTGTTGTTGTGCCAGGTGAACTGTTTGTTAGGCCAAGATTTAAAGAATCTGGGGTATTGCTGGGTCTATGGGTCCTGGGTTCACATTCGGGTTTGTATCGTCTTGGTTGTTATTGTTGTTGTTGTTGTTGGTTTCTTCATTCTGGGTGTTGGTGCGGGTATTTCTTCTGGGAGGCATTTTCTGTAAAGAATCAAACAACTTATTTAGCTTTTGAATCAAATCTTTTGCATAAAAGAAAAGTTTTGTAAAACAGAATTATCTCTTTTTTTTAAAACAGTTGTAACTAAGTAAATTGCATGCTTCTTTACAGAATATAAACAGTTATGGAAAACAGGGTACATGGTATTACAGGGTATAACTGGTGCAATAAATAAGGTAAAGTAAAACAGGTGCAATAAAGGAAATGACAGTAATAGAAAGAAAAAGGTACTGATATATATAGATCAAAAGTTTTGGGTAGTACAAGCGTAAAGACACTTCGAAAGTAAAAGCAAAAGGGTACAACAACCTACACACTAGTCAACATAGCTAGTCCGTAAATACAACTCAAAAGCCTACTGATACACACTACACACTACTGTACATACTATATAACCATAACAACACTGCTCAGCATCTCTATCTCTGGATCTCTGACTCATGGCAGGTCTGGACCTCCAATCTCCTCAAGCTCTTCTAGAACCCACTTAGCCCACTCCACTAAGAAATCAGGGGTGATGTCCTCATGTGTAGCCTGAGTAATCCTCACTGTAGTTGTCCTATGAAATGCCTGTAGCCTCTCTCTGAGTCACCTTTCACCACTCCCAACCTCTCTGGTACGCATAATATATAGTAACTCTTGAATCTGACCCTGAAGGAACCACTGCTCCATAAGGCAGGCCTCAAACTGATGATATGGGACAAAATAGGAAGAGAACTGGAAAGGTACTCCTGTGACTGAATGACCAGTAAAGCCTGAATCAGCAGGTGGGGGTCCTCTAACAGGGGGCCTCATGCCTGGGGGTGGAATAGCCTGTAGTGGTACGGGCTGCAACACAGGTGGAGGTAGAATAGCCAATACTGGTGGAATAACAGGACGTGGATCCGATGATGGTGCTCCAACTGAAGGCTCTGAGTGATCAGCTGATACGGGAATAAAAGAGTCGGCCATCGCTGCTATCTGAAATCATATCGCAATATAAGAATCTCGAACCACGACGCAAATTATACTAATACCAGTTATACCGTAACACTCAACCTCTCGACGTTCTATCATTCTATTCCTTACTCCTAATCCTAACCCTCTACCCATTCCCGTCAACCTAGGCTTGTGTCAGTGACTTTTAACCTGTAGCTCTGATACCAAATCTGTGGCACCCTGCAAACCCGGGTCAGAAGTTTGGGGTCCACACACACACCTTATTTATAACCTGCTTATAACAATAATAAAGATAATAATAATATGCAGTGACCCTACTTACCAACTACCACGGACCGCAACAGGTTAAAGTATGCACACAAGCCGAACACACACTTATATTACAAACCGTTCAAATCCCAACTATCCAAACTCAGAACTGAGTATTAAATATTATTACAAACTTTTACAAACTTATATTATCCCGAAAGAAGCCTACTAGCTCAGCTCGATCAACCTGAACCCCTAGCTCTCGCGCTGGACTGGGGATCCTCGTTACCAACCTGTTCCTTCTTAACTGGAAAAGAACATAAACAACATCGCACAAATGAGCTAACTAGCTCAGCAAGTCACAATGATAAAACGGAGAATAATGATCATCAGGTGAAAATGGTTATGATATCAAGTGAACAATGAATTATGATTTAGAATTGGACATTATACTTTCATTTTAAAAACCAAGGTTAGGTTGCTGATCAGTCATGCACTAACCCCGAGCAAAGCACACAGCATTGCTCTAACTACAGGATCCAAGTCACACATTGGCCTAGTTTGACCATCATATGGTCTGACCACGACTTTGGTCCACAATTTTTATAAAAACAATCCAATTCTAGCATAATAACAGAATAAGCAATAATAAATAATAAATAGAATCATTAACAACATTGGATGTTTCATAATGAAATGGTTTCAGCGTTTATGAGGATCAATATGGCATTTTCAAAGCTTAGTTGTTGGGTAATGAAAGAATTGGATAACAAAGGAATCAGTGTTTCAAGGTTTCAAGGATTTTGCCTTTTAAAGCGTAGGATACAATGGTTTGAGTGTGAAGATAATTCGATTCAGTGTTTGGTATATAGTTTGTATGTATTTGCAGAATGATATTGTATATTTGTGGTTCGGGTTTAGGTATACAACAATCAATGGTCTAGAAAGAATCAGGTTTACGGCTCAAGATCAAAACTGGAATCAGGGTTTGGGTTTTAGTGCTTCAAAGCACTTGCAATTTAGAACAGGACTATCAATCACTACAATATCTCGAGAAAGTTCAGAACACTTGCTTGGTGTTAGCTTACTACACTATACTCGCTTCCAATCTCAACCGCCTTACTCCTCAACTACCTGTTTCCCTTTCCTACGTTTTGCCTCTTCTGCTCACATATCATAAGCATCTATCAATAATCAACTCATACGATTCTATTCAACACATACTTCTATCT